>NC_136644.1:19391286-19636286 GCF_949748355.1 Melanostigma gelatinosum | reverse complement strand
ACCCAGGATATCAACATTAAGGTTGCCTCTGAGCTGCTGATCAAGCTTTCAGGTATGCATGTAGGAGCTTTATCTGTGGATCTGTACACTAAAGCAAATCTCAGCAAAACATTAAATCTGTGGTCTTGAAATTGGGTGCATATTCTGTATTTGTTAAGTTGGTGTTCATGCAGATATGCATAGAACAACAACGGTCACTTCCACACACAACTATTTCATGGAAAGAACAGACCATGCACTGTGTTATTGATATTTGTTGTGCTGGTCGGCTGTTTTAGTTTCAGATCAGCCAATAACGGCTCAGGAGGTTAGTTTTAGGCCAACGGTTATGTCACTGACTGCCATTAAAGGGTTCTGTTGTTTTCTACCGTGACACACTTAACCGAGCTGAAATTGGGGCCTTCTCAAAGGTGAGCAAAGTGTACCTGTGGTGAAAAAGCACATGTGGTGAGTTAGTCTTTGTCTCTCTGAGGCCTCTGCTCTAGATGGTGGCTGCGAATGTCCTTGTCTCCTCTGTGATGATATTTTGGTAATATCACCGTTCATTCTCTATTTACAGTACCACTCTATGCATCTGTGGTTTATTCCAAGTTATTGTGGACAAGAATCAGTGTGTTGAGGATCAGTTCTGCTTTGTCATATTGCATAGGATCTATCTGCTTGCCAGATTGAACTTAAAACCCTTGTTCCATGAGAGGTAGTTAAACAGTTTCAACCTGCGTTGACCACTCCGTCATCATCCAATGCTGCATGATTTAGCTCCAGGCAGGGACTCAAGACTAGTTCTTTATTTGTAGCACTTGCAACGGTGCTGCTGCTGCACTTGTGTTGCTGTTTTACCTGTTCTTTTTCAATTGCTGCACACTTTGTTTCACTGCTAAATAAAGCCGCTTCTTATTATAGCCTACATCTGCAATCACTACTGAATGCTAGGTCCAGTTCAAGTGTTTTATGGACAGGTGTTTGTCAGGCAGTATTCATCAGTATGTACTTCCCTAACTATGTGAACATGTTTAGTTTTTTTCCCCTGATTCAACAATTAATTGCAATACTCAATGCATTGATCTGAACTACTTTTCCGTTAAAAAAAAATTAAAACAGACCCATTTCAACATTGGAATGAATAGTACGCTAGAACTGCGCAGCCATGAAATTTACAATGTGTGACACGCTGGTGCAAATACGCAGTGTGTTTAAAAAGCACAAAGCAAATGGCAGTCTGATGGTGGCGCAGTGGGGCGTTACTCCATCTGCGGCTCTTCATCCTGTGCCAGCCAGTGTATGCGTGCTTGACAGACACCTCACACACCGGTTGCCATTGTTCTCTCTGGGTTGACTAGTGTTCGGAGTGAGTCATGTGGGCTGGAAGCTCTGTGGTGTGCTACACGTGTGCTGCTCCACTGCCTGCCCCCAGGTCACGTTTCCGTGTGTGTGCGTTTGAGGATGACATGATTACTACTTTAAATCAACAACAACAAAAACAGATTTAGTATGCTGGGCTTTGTGTTAAATCAAGAGAGGAAAAGCTGAGAGAACGATGTGGGCAGGATGTAATTCCTCCAGTGTTCTGCCTCCACCTCTTTGTTTCATCACCGTTCCTCTCCCGTCATTTTTTATTTTTTTTTGTTGCCATTTCCAGTCCCGGCACTGATTGTTATCCTGCCACTGCATTTGGTTTCTCAAGCAGCACACGCGGCCACGGCGTTTATTCCCCCCCCACCCATCGCTTACACTAGCTCTGCAAAGGTTGACCTAGGTTAGGGAAGGATGCTGCAGCGTTCATCTGTCCGCCGGCTCCCTTTCTGCCCCCTCACACAGTCCTCGGAGCGCAGTGCCGTCCATCGCCATGGCAACAGCGGGGGCGGTAGATGGAGAGGGCTGTCTGGAGAGTGACAGCCTTGACAAGAGTCTGGACCCTCAAATGACCCTGGGGGGGGGGGGGGGGGGGAGAGACAGGGAAAGGTCAATGGTGTTACAGTCACGTGTGATTACGGTCGTGAGGTTCAAGGGCAGCTACGCTGTGGCCTCCTTCTGTCCCCTGGTAAAGGTCAGCCCCAGAGCACAGTCACCCGGTGAGGATACTTAAATAGGGAAATGACACTGGGGAGTTTAGACGCCGCATTTTTCTTGTTTAAAAAAAAAATTGCATTTTCTCCATTAAAAAGCGCCTATTTGCTCGTTGTTGCTTGGCGTACAGCAAATGGACACAGCTTAATTCGATTTCCGCTACTCATCCCTCCTCGACCACGGCATCGGGCAGTCCGAGTAAGTGGGGTTGTCATCGTTAGGGCCCATTGTGCTGAAACATGAGTTGCATCATGCCTTTAACTAGGTCACTTCTTCTTCTCTTCTCTCTCCTTCCCCCCTCTCTCTCGCTCTTTCTCTCCTCTCTTCCTTATCAAACATTGGTTGGTCGTGTTGAGTCGCCTTGCGAGCGCTACCTCCCCCACATCTGTTTAAAACCAGGCTGCTGGTGTCTGGGGGCTAATTACGCCAGGCTAAATAGTCCCTGGCGCCAGAGGCTAACGTGTCCTAGCAGATGGGCACTGGTGTTGCAGGGCAAGGGGAACATGGCGTCACAGGAAGGTGGGGGGAGGGGGGTACAGGGCCCTAGGTGGTGCCCTGGCAGACTGGCATCGTGTGGGTAACAGCCGTGCCACCCACTCACCATCCAGCCACCCTCACTATAGGTGTGAAATCACACTTTGTACTTGCTTAACTCATTCCTTAGGAACGGGCCTTCCGTCTCTGAGGACATTTTAAAGGCCCTCTCCCCTCTGCAGTGCTTGTTACCTTCCTAATAAAAGTTCCATTAAGCAGTTTCTGACCACAAAGGAGCAGAAAGACTTCGAACCAAACTGTCCGCGACAAATGTGTAGCTTATGAGGTACTTTTTATTGATTATTATAGAAAACCACAACCTAGTGACGCATCCAGCCGGGACAAAGCTCCACGGACCTTCTTTTTCTGGTTACCATTAAAATGTAGGTTTAATAAGCAGGTGTTGATCCCTGGTTTGATCCATCAGCTCCAGTGATAGTTGATGCCTATGGTTTTCATGAGAAAGTGGTGTTGTGTGTTTTCTTTGGTCTGCGCGTCAGAGCAATTAGCTGAATGCAGCAAGAAGCTGGAAAGTGGGTGTTGATTTCCAGGAGCATTGGCAGTTCTTGCAGCAGTGGCCAAGGCTGATTGATTGAGATATAATTAAGGCTGGTTGTAATCAAACTGTACCTGGCCTCCCCCCAAAATAGTTCACTTGATTGCTTCCTACTGTAGGAGCCACAACTGACATACCCCACGTAGTCAGCCTGCAGTGTAAATATCGTCACTGTCAGCTGGATGAATCCGACCGTTACACATCTCGTCATCAAGAGTCTGCTCTTGAATTAAAACATTCCATGTTTTTAATTCTGCTCTAACATTTCATTTTGCCACGGATAAACCGCCCTGGCTAGTTCTGCAGGATTTCCGCGAGGTAACCACGTTGGATCACGGTGCGTAATGTCTCTGCTCTTTGATGCGGCGCTCGTTACAGATGAAACACACATTGTACATCTCCTGCTGGCTTCAGGGTAGCTGTAAAGGATTTAATCGACCGAAGTGGAAGTCTTTCTTAAAGTCTACAAGCAGTTTAGGATGAGTGGTGCCGAGAGGCGTATTGACTCTGTTGCTTGAATTGCACTAAATGTGTGCTTTTTCTTTATGCGTCTACTGGTTGTAGAATGTGTTTATTTACATTATTCAGCATTATTATGTGATTTCTGCCAATTGGCACCACAAGCATAACATTGCCGTTGATGATTGAATGACTAAATATCGTGGTGCTGAAATAAAAGATGGTCCTTTTTTTACAGCTATTTAATTTCAATTTCGATTGTATGTCGAGAGGTAGTGTAATATTTCATCGTCCTATCAATACTCCTACCGTCTTTGCACCATTAAACAAGCGGCAACTTTCGGTGCTGAAAGATTAAGCCAACGCACAAGTGCTAACAACTGGATTTATTTCGGACAAAAATCTGTTTTGGTCCCTACATTTAATACCCCTGTTTAGGAGACTGTACAGGCGGGAATTTTTATATAATTCAACCGGTGGTTTCCTCTGGACCCGCCTCAGCTCCACCAACTATCCACCTCTTCAACCCGTTTGATAATAGCTGCGACTACGTCCATATTTCATACAGTCTATGGTAGTAAAGCACAGTTGAAGAAAGTTAGCAGCACGTATTATATAGCCCTGGTTGCACTGGTCTGCAGCTGTTATGTGAGAAATAGTTAAGGTGCTGTCAAAAAGCCTCACTTTCTTTGGCTTTCAGCAGAAAACGCCACCGAGCAACTTCAACTTTAGCGTCACATAAAAGGATTTACTATTTAAATGGCTTATCACAGCAGACTGTAAGCAGTTCACAACACTGGCATTACTGTACAGTATTACTTTATGTTTAGCTCTATAGTGTCCTCATCATGCCCCCTCAGTGCCCCCCCCCCCCACATCTTTCTTTCTGTCTCACCCTTGCTGTAGGTGTTTGTTTCCTGATGGACAGGATGATTGAGGCACATCACTCGTCATCTTTTTTTGTCTTTTATACATTATATGACGAAGCTTCACTCGCCTTGGATCAGCTCCAGCGTGTGTCACATTTTCTTGTTGTTGTTTAGGACCACTTTAATAATACCTGGCTCCTTACGGGCTGCTTATTCAAGCGCGCTGCACTGGAGTCGGATGTAGCCGCAGTTTGCGACGGTTGGAAGGCTGAACTGAACCACTGAGAGCTAGCTGGTCGAGGATCAATTGTAGCAGCAGCTGTCTGTGAAGTCTGCAGGCAAGGCTGCTGTGGCTCCCACATGACATGCAGTCTCCACACTGCAGCCTTTGAAGCGCATGAACTCTTCACCCCTGTCTGAGCAGGTCGGCTAGAGAGCAGGAGAAGAGAGAGAGAGAGAGAGAGAGAGGGATGGGGGCAGGGTTAGAGAGATGTGGAATAACAGAGCAAGGAGAAGGGTAGACTAGGATAACGGGACAGGGTGGGTGGGGGGGGGGGGGGTGGAGAGGTTGTCATTTAGGCTCTAGCTATTCCTCATCCTTCTGTCCTCCCCCAGCTCTTCTCTCTGATCCCACGTTCTTCTTTCCTCTCTTACCCTCGGGTCTTCTTTTTCTGGCACTGTTTGGCATTTCTTTCTCTTCCTTTACCCCTCCTCCTCGCCCCTTCCTCTCGTCTCTCTGCCCTCACCGCCTGTCTGTCCAAGTTTTTTCTTCCTGTGCCATCGATGCATCAAAGTGGTGCAATAAATTGACTTTGCGAGCATCGAGTCGCTAATGGCGGGTGACTCTTTTTTTTTTGCTTTTTGCGCGTAGTAACAAAATCTGTCCGGGGTCCGTGCCAGCCTGCTGTATATTCTCAGCGAAAGAGGGCTGTCACGTCCACGCAGATTCAAGTAGACACCAGAGGTCAAAGTTGATCACTAAAAACAGAACATCGCGCAAACCCCCATCACTTTCATTCTGACTCAAACCGTGAGTAGTGCTGCTTCAGAGGGAGCAAGGTATGTATAGTGCATTTAAAGCATCTTGGCATACAGATCACAGTCACACGCAGTGTAGAACTGTGCAATTTGACTGCCGTTACAAACCAAATGGAGCTGAAAATAAACTGATATTTGAATAGAACAATACACCTCACGCGATAGGTAAATTAGGTCACATTACTGCTGCTAGTTACATTGGACCATGTTGTCCCTGTGTAATGATCAGACTAGAGGACAGCCATTCAAACTCTACTGAGGACTTAATGTTCTTTTATTTGTAATCAAACAATACTTTCAATCAAATATTTTCACAAAACAGCTCTCTCATGTGTACCATGCGTGTGTTTTTAAAATATTATAATACAAACCACCATGTTTTCGGCGGCCTAATGGTAGCTGGTGTATCAGAGGCTTCTGCACCAGAGGGGATGACGCGCGCACACACTCTCACGCTCTCACTTACACACACACGAGCTGGGTTCAGGCAGACTGATGGCGGCTTTTTATGGCTTCAGAACATTGGGTCATGACCCTGACCAAAAAGCCACAGCTGTTATCAGTGTGGAAATAAGGCCACATTTTCATTGTGTGACAGGTAGACTTGTGATCCGGCTCTGCTGTGATGTTATGCTTTTCAATGTGGTGTCGGTGTGTTTACCATCAAATGCCCCCCCCCCCCCCCGTGTGTCACGTGACCTCTCTGTAGCGGCTCTTAGGTCGTAAGCATGTGTGTCCCCCGGCGCCGGGAGCTCAAGTACACATGGTGTCCGTTAGTGCAGGCTTTTTGTGTGCAACTGTGTGTTTTTGCAGCGCAGCAGTCCACTCAGCATCTCGTCGATCCAATGATGGAAGCCCGCGTGTCCCTTTGCTGACCCTTGCAGAGCTGCCCCCTCCCTCTCCTCCTCCGCCCCTCCATCAGCCTCTCCTAGGTTACTCTTGGCCACCTGATTAAGGGATTAGTGAGGCTGATGGTTGTCAGTGTCCCCCACATGCTGGCTACACCTGGACCTCAAAGGGGGGGGGGGGGTTACACTTTAATTCACCCACATAAACACAGTAGTATACAACACGTACTTATTCAGTCGATACTCGGCGTCACATGCGCACAATGTACTGCTGCTTGGTGTCTCACACTGGCCTCGTTCTGCAGAGGAGTGGAGAATGCGAGGGGAGGGGTGGCGGGGTCACTGTCTCGTATCTCCCTCCCTCCTCTCTCTTTCTCCAGCTCTTCTAGCCCCACCCCCCTCCCACTGCTCCCAATGCCCTGCCAAATTCATACATCCCATAATCGTGCTGAGTCGCCATGTCAGCAGCACTGTATCAACCCCACTGCTTTGTCTTGCTCTTGCTTGTCACCACACTGAGACACTGCCTCCTGCCATGCCTGCAGTCAAAGATCAGATACCTCGGCTGTACAGATGCTCACGGATGTACCAGTCGAGGATGTATTGATTGATTTATTCCCAACCATGCAGCTGCACAGTGTAAACTTACTGTCGCCTAAAATAGGCCTACATTTCATTCAGTAAATTTAGCCACAGAGGCCGTTGGAGAACACGTTTCTGACAACAGAAGAGCTTTGAATTCAGAAAACAAAGCTCGCGTCACAGTTTCCTTTGAATAGTTTCCATAACTTTTTTTTATGGCGACCTACAGTCTTTTATTTAATATCCGTAGAGGGAGGAGAGCCAGTGTTTTGATTCTGCAATCGGGACATTCCTAACAGATGCCGTCTTGCCTATTTTTAGGCCGGTCACTTCGCCTCACCTCCTGGTATGAGGAGTGAGTCAACAGCTGTTCTCACCTTTCAGGCCATTGTTCATGCGCTGCAAACCTTTTATCCAACACCTCCAGTCATTATAAACATGGATTCATTGCTTCTTGGTTGCATTTACAGTGTTTAGGTTTCCTTCCTGTTTGCTTCAGTGAACCTACATGAGCGGCTGGAGCCTTCCCCGAGCGGCTGAGTGACCTCTCGCCCTAATAATTCCACAGCTAGATGCTAACCGGCTCAGCTCGGCTTTAGCTGCAATGTTTTGGCTGTTATTTGGATTTTCCTATTTGAGTTTTAATTCCATCGTATAACGTTTATGCTGGATGTGTTGTGTACTTGTATTCGGGTGAAAGTCAAAAGTGTTCAATTCGTTTTTGCTTGGAATATTTGACCTTTCTGAGGGTTATGCTGTTGTTTTTTTCCAAGAAGGCTTTAACAATAGCGGGTGTTGTATGTTTTACTGATTGTACAACCGTTTGAGGCAGGTGTGTGATCTGTGAATTTGGGCTTTATGAATAAAATTGACTTGACTAGTTCAGGATAAACACATCCAACAGGTAAATTGACAGAAAAACATCAGATTAAGCCCCACAAACTGTAACGATTTCCAATTGTAAAAGAAGATTCTTTACTAAAGTAAAGTACCAATACCACAGTGTTAAAGTAATGCATTACAAGTACAAGGAATACTTTACCCCCCAAAATGACCATTTGTATGTTGAATACTCTCCCCTTGAAATCTTGAAGAAAATATATCAAACTAACCGTTTACAAAGTCTAACCAGTTATTCCTCTTTTGTTCAATCATCTCCTGCAGAGAACAGCAAAGATTACTACCAGAAGTTGAAAGTAAAGGCAGAGCCCATGGAGGTGGACCCACCCCCCGCTGAACTCACCACACCTGCCTCTCACCTGCGGGCCTTCAGCACTTTAAGGGCGAGTGAGAAGACTGAGCCAATGAGTAACCTCCTAGAGACGCTGGCCCGCCCCCAGAAAGACCTGTTCTCCCAGGACATATCGGTCAAAATGGCCTCCGAACTACTGTTCAAATTGTCAGGTGAGTTCCTTGCAGACATGTGCGCTGTCAGACACACACACACACACACACATGTACGTACAGCAACACGTCTTCTTTTCCCCCGCAGCACCGCAGTGTAAACCGTGGACAGGTTTTGATACTCGACCATAAAAAGCTCCATGTTTCCATTGCCGTCCTCTGGCGTCTCTGTTGTAAAGTCCAGGATATACGACACGTAATGACATCCTGCTTTTCACCTGTATGGCCATGAAAGTGACATTGAAGCAGCAGACAGCTGTTTGTATTGCTAGATTAAGACCGAGGGGAAAGATGTGGGTGGGGGGGGGGGGTTAGGCTTGTAGTCCTGGGCTGTGACCCCCCCGGCTCTATCCTTTCTCTAAATGCCATAAAGAGGAACAAGCTTGTGTAAAATCTTTTTCCTCTTTCTTGCTCTCACAACTATTCACAAATTCACACATTGGCAGTCTTTCATTCCCACACAGTGTTGCATGCACACCTTTACACACTCACACAAGGCCCCATGGGGAGTGGTGTCTGCACGAATGCCCCCCTCCTCCCTCTCCTCCTTTCTCTCATTCTTTCTCCCTCTCTCGCTCTCTCTCCCTCGACTCGTTTTCAGACATGCCGGCTCAAGCACACTTGGCTGCACACGCTCTCCCCCTGCACCTCCCCTCCTCCCTCCCTTTACATTTCTCCCGTGCGGCATCTCCATGGCAACGTGGAAAGAGACCTCTGTCCTTGGCGAGCAGTGTGACGGAGTGGGGTGTTTAGAGGGTGGTGGTGGGTTGTAGTTGGGGGGGCAGCAGAGGATAAGGAGGGGAGAGAGGGCAGCAGGGGTACCACAGTATGCCCACCCAGGGAGGCCAGGGCACTGCTCGCCTGGCAACGGCGACAACCCCCCCCCCCCCCCCCCCCTTAGAACTGGGCCTGAATGTGAGGGGGGGGACTGGAGGAGAGTGGGCTGCTGTCACACAATGAGCAATCAATATGAATTACCCAGAGCAGTAGGACCTCAGAGACGCATCAGTAGCAAGGTCGCTCTGAACACTGAGATGGTTGCAGCGTTGAAATTCACTTCAATGCATCGCCTTGAAACTCACACGTATGGCTCCATCCTCAGGCGTTGTGTATAGCGGTCTTAACGGCTTGATACTGTTGATACTGAAAGGCCGTAGTGTGTGTGTGTGTGTGTGTGTGTGTGTTCGTTCACATCAGCCGGTCAAGTAATGGCATTAGCTGATTTCACATTCTCACTTTATTACCACTTAGAAACCTCTTAAAACGTTTTGTATTTAAGACTCAATCACTGGGAGAAACTAGAGATGGCTAATATGTTACAAGTACAGTGTTCAGTGTACCGGTACTCAGAAACAGCACTGTGGATCTCTGGCATATGGAAGTGGACTTGGTTGCCCTCTGTTTAAACTAGACTTGCCTTGCCCGTCAACATAATTGACATAATGTGTAATCACGACCCTAAAACAGGTGTGATCTTCGGCGTGAACGATGCCAAAGCTGTCGAGTTGTCTCAAAGGCAAAGATGCTGTTTTTGGAAAAACACAAGCAATTATTGATTTTGGCTTTTAATATTCGTGTTTGTGAAATACAGCAAGAGTCAGCGGACGTCTAATTTAGCATGGTTGATCTGTCACATTGTTCTGACACGCCACTGTAATTATTCTGAGCAGCGCATTGCTATGCTGCCTTTCTGCGTTTCTAGAAGTTGAGAGAAAAGTGCACGAGACGCACCACACAGGTGTGAATGTGTGAGGAGGGAAAGAAACGCTGTATTGCAGGTCAGACACAGGTTGGTTTGATAATCACCAGTTGGACACACATTTTGCACTCATTCCTCTGAAAGTAGCAGCATGAAATATTTGCAGTGACAAGTAGCTTTTAACAGACTTTTCCTGTGTGTCCAAAAGTCTGTTCTGTAGATCTTTACAATGTACAGTAAATGCAATCAATCAAAAAAAAAAGCCTTGGCCACACAACCCTACTCAAACGCACTCATGTGCCATCTGGGTTGTCTTATCTGAACAGCCATGCACATTTAAAAAAAAAAAATATGGATATATATTTTCGTATATCTGCGTTGTTGGGCTAACTTTTGGCTCACAGGTCGGCAGGTCCACCAGAGAGACTCCCACTCCTCCAGATGGCTAGTACACCCCTGCTGGCACGGCCAACCTGTGCTTTACCAGCCGAGTTAAGCCTCAAGGAATCCAGAGGATATAGTGTTGGTTTCTCTGTTGTATGATGGACTGTGCAGGAATCTTTCTGGTATCCATTTGTTAACAGAGAGAGCAATCTATAGTGTCCATCATACAGTGGACTTTAAAGTAATACTAGAAGCTTCTTAACTGGCGGTCCACTTACTGTACTATCTTTTCATGGAGCCTCCATCAATGTTCTTCATCTGCAGTATAACTTCTGTCTGTGTAAATGTCTACTATGGGGTCTGATTTGAATAGTGTATTGAATACATAGAAACGGTAAAATATAAATACATAGATAGTATTGTATTGCTTGTGTTTAATATCTTTTCTTTTCTTGTTTTTTTTTTTTACTCCAGAAAAAGTCAGCAAAGCCAACAACCACAAAGACAGTAACATGGTGGGAATAAACAGGTGAGTCAGTAATACCCTCTGTGTTTGTCTCATGATAATAGTATTGTCATATCCTGCATTTTTACAATATAGTTTGAATATGTGTTTCATTCAGTCGCCACGTTAACTGTTCGTATTATGTGTCATGTTTCAGTTCGTTCCTGGACGAGTGCTTCAGACAATCACCCTTTAACTCGCGCTCCAAGAGCTCTTCCCCCGCAGAACCCAGCTCTTCTACCCGGGCACTGTTCCATGGTAAGACACATGCAAACACACACACACACACACACACACGAACATGTAGTAGTCATGGAAGAGACAAATCAGTTTATAGCAGGCTGAAGATGGAGGGACATTATCTTTATTCAATTTTGTGTCTTTTAGATCTGCTACAATAAGTCGATTAATCACAATAATTGTGATAAATAAGCGTTTTTGGTCATTTTTCAATCAAACATGAACATTTACTGCTTCCAGCTGCTCAGATGTAAATATTAGTCTTTTTGTCGTCATATGTGACCATAAATGTAACATCTCTGTTTTGTGGACCATTGGTTAGACAGAACAAGTTGTGAATGGCATTTTTTCACAATTTTTAACAAACGATTAATTTAAACAATAATCTGCATATTAACCGACAATGAAAATAATTGTTAGTTACAGCCCTGGTGTCTTTATGCTCGTTGTTTTATAAAATGATTATCTCCTCCTTAGAAGTTATATTCGGAAAAATGATCTGCAGCTGGTTAAAACGAGTCAGAACCACTGCGTCGTTCACAGCACAGCATCTTCCAGGACTCCAAGTCTTCCATTCTTTGCAGAGATGCTCATTACACACATACATGCATGTGCATGCATTCACAGACACCCAACACACACTCTTGCACAGAAGCTTTGTAGCCTGCCGATACATAAAGACGTCTTTTAAATCGGCGTGTACAGCCAGAAGGACGCATCTCAATTAACCACCTCCAACTTCCCATCATCTCACCTTCCTCCCTCTCCCCGCTTCATATTTAGAGCTCCGGCCGGCCTTACTGCACTCTCTCACATTTCCCCAACCCGAAGACCTCTGCCCGGGGCATCCCCCCCGTCTCCCTCTCCTCCCCTCTTCCCTGGCATCCCAGAACTTCCCTCCATGTTCCTTTGGCAGTGAGAGATCCAGAGGTTAATTAGCTTGGGCCAGCTTTGCCTGTCCCTCTGCCAGTTAATGAAAATCTGATTGGCTTCTGGGTGTCAAGAGTGTCCTGAAAGTTAATTTGCCCCGACCACCTCCCCTTTCCCTTGTGTGTTTAAGCTTCACAGCCAGCCTCTGCTGCTCACTGTTTTACTCCTTTCTCCCCCTCATGTGTGTCTCTATGCCGGCTCTTTTACTTTTGTGTCTTCATTTTCCCCCTGTTTTACCAACCCCTGCTCCAAGTATTGGTCAGCAGTTGCAGCTGTAAGCAGGCGGACCTTTAATCAAACATATTTTCTGTTCAGTGTTTGGCGAACTTTACCATCTTTCCCTCAGAAGCCGTCACACTTGCTGGACCCAGCATTAAGACATTCACAGGTTTAGCTCAGTTTATTTTAGTTTCACTATTGCATAGAATGTACTGGTTGTAAAAGTATCCGTATGTGATGAGGGACAATTGGCTGTGCTGTGATTGTCATGAAAGTTGCTATTTAAAAGGAAAAGCCGTCCACTTGACTGCAGATATTTTAGTAATGTAATTGACAATGTAAAAGGGAAAAAACTACATCTTTCTATTTCATTATCGTAGTCATGAACAGTGACGTTCTGTCCACAACAATTTTTCAATGGGTGACATAATATTCTAATATAACAATATTCAACAGTACTTCTGAGACAGGAAACTGCTCATTGTAATGGATATGTAAGCAATAAAGAACAAGTGAGTAAGAGTTTCTGTCTTCTCGCTTCAGTCTGGGGTTTAGCACAATCCCTCATTTCTTGTTTGTGTCCCCCCCCCCCCCCCCCCCCCCCCGTCTCTCTCTCCGGCTCTAAAGGCACTAATTAAGCCATTAACCACTTAGAGGCTCACACCACGCCCTAACTGGCTTAATCATCAGTGTGTTTGCCCAGTCGTGGCCTCAAGCCCTTGCCGCGCGGCT
The DNA here is from genome assembly GCF_949748355.1 of Melanostigma gelatinosum. NCBI lineage: Eukaryota > Metazoa > Chordata > Actinopteri > Perciformes > Zoarcidae > Melanostigma > Melanostigma gelatinosum. Next base: position 19,623,220 of record NC_136644.1, on the reverse strand, counting down.
CCTCATCACCTGTGTGAGAGCAGGCCGTCCCCCAGTCTCACTTTTGAATCGGGACAAGTTAATGCTTTTATGTGCTGAGCTTTAGCTGCAAGCCCCATAAGAAGGCCCAGGATTCTCCGAATAAGCCGCACAGACAAAGAGAAGATAGGGTTGGAAAAGGATGTGATCAGCCTGTTAAAGCTGCTGTCATTGTGAGAGGCAGTGGAGGAACCACAAACACACACACTGTTTTTACTGATTATTTCCATCGTTTTCAGACAAATACTGCTTTTCCCAGATCTACTTGTATGTTGTTGCCATCACACATGGGCCCTCCCTCAACTCAATGACGTGTGGTGAGTCACAAACTGAGAGAAGCAGCACAGTTTCACCTCGGATAAACGGTGTCCACTCCAGACATTATGTCTCACACTTCTTCTTAAAAAGCAACTTAATTGACTTGATTGATTTAAACTGATTCTTTCAGTAAACCCAAATGATGACCGCTGCGTTGTTCCCCTCAGAACATATTGAGTATTTCTTAGAATGATACCAAATGATAAAATTGCAAAGTTAGATCAACCTGTATTTATTTAGCAATGGCACATAGAGAAAGTAAAATAAATGAATAATAGGAGGTATGGAATAAATATAGAATCGATACACCAGCATATGGAGACAGAAAAGAGGTCGTGCACGTGCACACTGCCCTTATTTTGTGTCCTTCATGTACCGGTATATCAGATTCTTTGCATATGTCAGCATACTAGCTACTGAAAAAATACTAATAAAATGCATAAGGCAATTTTCTGGATCAAACTTTGACAGTGGTGTGACATAAATACAAGTTAATAAACAAAAGGCACACAACATGAATTCCCTAGGTTGCATGTAGAGCGGATTCAATATGTGACACAGATACAGGAACAAGGCTCCAGGGTTTTCGAGTCGGTGCAACAACAGTAAAATGTAATTTCACTCCACCTTCCAAAGCCAATGCATCTGTTCTTTTACATTAAACGCACCCCCACATGTCGGAAAACAATCTTTGCTTTTGCCTCATTGCGGTATCGTTATTGCCACAAACACCTCGTCAATGCATTTCATAGGACAACTAAAAAATACACTTTTTTTTAAACGGCTGAATGTGGCTTTAAGAGGCTGTCTCCACTTTCTGTTGAATACACATTTTTACATTACGTGACCTAAAGATTCTTAGACTGTCGAGCTTATGCGCACTGATTTACATCTGCCAAGAATCAAAACTTTTAGCGAGAGGGGGAAACGGAGCAGCAGATCTTTTCATGAACACTGAAAACCAAAGTCAGAATAACTACAGAAACTTTAGTTTGAGCCAAAGTCCGTTTGCGTCGCGTGTTCTTTGAACCATGCGTACATTAAGTAAAGGCCTCCGTCTGAGTCGATGTTACGATCCTTGTAAAGTCCTCTTATGTCCGATGGAGAGGTTTAATTCAAAACAGAAACTTCCGATTCTTCAGCTCGATCAAAGTCGCTCTCTTTCTTGTTATTTCTTTGTGGAGATGGAGGGAAGGGGGCATGCAGTACGGAGAGAGCTACAGTGATCACCTTCACAGGAAGAGAATACTGTATTGTTTTAGCAATACAGTATGAGATTGTTATAGCCGGGCAGAAGGGAATAGTTTTGGGAAATAAGCTTATTCTCCTCAGCCGGTCAGCTTATGATAGGAGTAGAGGGAAACCGCTAGAACAGCAATACACCTACATGCACCTTTTTAAAGCTCACTAAACGGGTAAAAGAACCACAATGTAAAGACAACAAGCTATGGTTTTATTGGGGGTTATGTGCCGGACTATTTCTTGGCAAAGCCGGCTGTCACCTCTTGTTTCTGGTCTTTGTGCTACGCTGAGCTAGCATCTAGCCTAATATGTACCAAACCCCAAATCTTTCCATGTCCCCTCTCCCCTTGTTTCCTTTTTACTTCTCAGCTGTCTACGAATGAACTAAAAGCCAAATGCCACACAAATATTTCAAAAGATGAATAAACATCAAGCTTCAAAGAACACCACAGTACATAAGCGCAGTGCGGTGTGGTTTAATCGCTACGGTTTAAACATCGATACATATTGAGTTCATTAGTTTGATGCATAGCCGCAGGACTTAACAGCCTTCGGTCTACCTGTAGCCGCTGCTTCTGTGGCTGATTGTGTCAGCGGTGAATGATGACGATGCTTTTTCTGCGTTTCTTCCAGACTCAGAAAAGGACGATGGGGAGCCGGGAAACGGGATCGCCCCGTGGAGACTAAATGAGCAGCTCTTCCCCTGTCCCGTCTGCGGCAAAGTGTTCGGTCGACAGCAGACGCTTTCTAGACATCTGTCTCTACACACAGGTAAATAATACACAACATTGTTAGAGCACGTGCACACCAACAGCGCACCATCCCATCTCTTTGTTTCGATGTTTGCTGCTGAGTTTGGGCTTGTGTTTTTGCTGCCCCCAGTAAGTAAATAAGGTTGACTAGACTAGATTACCCTTCCTTTAAAGAGATTACTACCATGATTAGTCTCTCTGGGAAAACTGCCCGTCTAATTACCCAGCTAGAGGTATGCCTCACAGAGTAACACACACACACATACACCAGTAATTCTGATGCAGTCACGATTAGTTTCCTTCATTCACTTTGTCTCTCACACTCCGACACGGGAGACTTCCTCAGGATGAAGCTGTACGCTCCCTTGTGTCCTGATTACTCTGTGTTTTCAAACTTGGCCCTTCTTTGCTCCCAATTGATCCATTCTTTCCCATCACTTGTCTTCTGCAGTCTCTCTCTCTCTCTCTCTCGCTCTCTCTCTGCCCTTATTAGGAAAATAAATGAATGACTGTCCTGCGTATGCAATTTGTATTTAAAGCAAATTAAACGCTGGATTAGAAATTTATGCAACCTACTTGGGACTGCGGACTAAATCACTGGGCGCACAAATGGAGACTCGTGTACCAAATGCTCCCACACAATTGGACATGCTCTCACATTTTGAGTGCACACACACACGACACGGCGCGCACACACACACACACACGCCATCTGAGAGTGTTGGCTGCGAACAGCTTGGCCACACCACAGAGAGCAGAAGCAGGGGCATATGTCAGTGTGATGGTCTTTTTGGTTTCCCCGGCGACATAAAGGTTGCCTGGCTTCATGTCCTTGGGGCAAATGGTGTGTGTGCGTGCGTGTGTGTGTTTTAGGGGGAGCTAGTGGGAGAAGACATTGTTTAGGCATAAAAGGAAATATTGTGATTTCGATTTCTTTCCCATTTGATCTGAAAGTGCTTTCAAATGAGTTGAAATGATGTCGGTATGCGCTTCATATTTTCATCATCTCGTGGCATCTACAGGAATATCCAGATGCTCCCTGAAAAGTAGATTTTGTCCGACATCACAAGATGTGTTGTCCTCCTTCCCAGGGTGAGAGTTACAGTTGAGATCAGGCTAAGGTGAGGTAATGTTTACAGTGACCTGTGCTTCTTGTGTTTGTCTTTCGCAGACGAGAGGAAATACAAGTGTCACTTGTGTCCTTATGCAGCCAAGTGCCGGGCTAACCTCAATCAGCACCTGACCATCCACTCTGTCAAGCTGGTCAATACAGATGCTGAGCAGATCGTCAGCGCCGTTACAGCCGAGTCTGCAGAGCGCAAGAACTGCCCGTACTACTACAGGTAACGATAACCGAGCAACACACACACACACACCTCTATGACGGAGGCCTCCAGCCAGCAGCAGAGCTCAGAATCAGGGCTGTTTTTGATTGATTTGCATCTGCTGCTTGATGCCCAAATATATCCTCATATATATATTCTTTCATTTAATTTCTCCCCAATTACTTTATTTAGTCAATTTGTTGTCAATTTCCTCTGAAAAGATAATTATTATTAATATTTCTATTTATTAATATTTGCTTTATTTACAAGAGTTCGATGAGAAAATCAAAACCAGCGTTGTCCATTCATCCCCTTATCCACACACCTTAAGCTGCCTTATTAACGTGTCAAATCGTGTTTATTCAATGCGTTGAAAGAGCCGAAGTGTAAAAAAGTGTGTGGTGATACGGGCTGTTATGTGCTGAAATATCTCTTATTTGTGTGTAATGACTTCGTGGTGTTTCATGAGACTCCTCAGTGAGCCTGAGACGATCTTTTGTAATACTTCTATGTTGCTAATGATCTGAAATGAGTTGAAAAGCACCACGTCTGCAGTGAGGAAGTATTTTATTTTCAATTGTCGAATAAATTAATATAAATGTATCCACTCTGTACCACGTACCAATTTATGCAGACATAATATAACACTAAAGCTGACGGTTGTTCTCGCCATCTTCCTCTTCCTCTCTGTTCTCTTGTCCAGCTGCCATGTGTGTGATTTCCAGACGGAGCTGAATGCCCAGTTTGTCAGCCACATGTCGCTCCATGTGGACAAGGAGCAGTGGATGTTCTCGCTCTGCTGCAGCGTCTGTGACTACGTCTGCATGGAGGAGAACGACATGAAGAACCACATTAGTACCGGACATGCAGGTACAGAATCCCCCCCCCAGCGGTTCTGAGAGACGGCGTTGATGACAGAGCCTCTCTCATGCTGTATGCGTTGGTGTAACGAAGGGCTGGAACGAACATCATCATTATTTCTTCATTTTTCAACACATTATTTCAAACGAATCGGTTAATCGAAGATCAAAATAGTTTCTTTTTAGATTTAGACTTTTCTCTTGATTGAGTAATAGACGAGTAGTTTTTAGCTTTAGGGTAATGTTCGTGTGGCTGGACTCGATGTATTACTAAAGGGCACGATTCAAACCCGAGAAAAATGCTTTATGGAGTTATTTTCAAAATATCTCTCTCGCATGTTGGAGTGGGTGGGAGCTTACACATTGTGGCTCTTGTTCACAGCTCAGAATAGACATACAGTGCAGTACTTGGACAGTGACACATTTTCTATTGTTTTGGCTCTGTACTCCAACACATGGGGGTTTAAATTTAAACAACGGCTTTAAGGGTTTTGAGAAATGAAGTCCTTTTATACATAGTCTCCTCCAATGATACGGTTACAGTTCATACACTATTGTGTGTGTAATTAAATCGATTCATCTGCTGAGTATTTTTTCCAATTGATTGTTTGGTCTGTAAAATGTCAGAAAAATGTCAAAATTGACACGTGTATATAAAGAACGCAGTAAAAACCCACATTTGAGAAGCTGATGCTTGTAAATCATCTTTGTATTTTGCTTTAAAAACGACTTAAACGATAAATGAATCGGCAAAATCTGTGCCGATATATTGATCAACTAATTGACTTTTGGTTTCGGCTTTTGGTTTGAACCGCCGGTGGTCAATACGAGTGTTTTAGTCTAAAACAGCCTTGTCGAGTGTGTTGCTGCCGTTTTGGTCTTCCGCTGTTCCCCAATGTGTGTGAGTGAGTGTGTGTGTGTGTGTGCCGCTTGTCTGTATGTGTGGGTGGGATTGTCCGGCCTAGACAGCTGAGGGGTCTTTCAGAGGCCACAGTGGCCTTGTTTATTTGAGAAAGTTGGCCCTTATCGTGCCTGAGGGGGAAAAATCAATAGGCCTTGGTTCCTTTGGAGACAAGCTCGGTTTACGATGCCACTGTGGCCGTCTTTTAAGTCTCTCAGCCTGGCTTGGCATTTATCTCAGTCTATCACAAGATGGACAACACCACCAAACATACAAATGTACAGGAGTGTCTCTCACTTCCTACCTTTGAGTGGTTAAGCCTTGTTTTGTTAACGTGTCTGTACTTCGGAGTGACTCCTCGCAGACTGTAAAAGGCTAGTTATCTGGTCGACTGTGTAGACACGCCCAGGCAGGAGATGGCTGAGCTCAGCAGGTGACCCCCTGTGAAGACTGGACTCTGCATGGGGGAAAGGGTTGGTTGGGTGCCCGTAACTGTAGGGGGCGAGGTAGTGAATCATGTGACGGTGTTACTTGATCTCCACCCTGGATACACTGACAGATAGACATACTTTGCCTCTTTATTCAGTAAAAGAGAAAATGGAATATATTTTCCCGTAAAGGTGGGTTTCAAGGTTGAGACCCACTGGCTCAGAGAAGTGCATTTATTTCCTTTTTGCTTATATTCTGTGGCATTAGCCTTTTGGCTATTGTAAGAAGAAGGCAAGTGCATGTTAAATACTGCAGCAGAGAAGATAAAAGCCCCTCGAGCTGGTTCTATACTGTATTCAAAATGCTGCTAAGACTGCGCTCTGAATGGCCCTGCTTTATTTCGATTTGATTGAAAGCAATTCATCATATCTTCTCTGACAACTCCTTGTGTGTGTGAACTCGATGCGGATATTCTCGTATGTTTTAGACGCGCGTGTGTCTGCCTGCGTTGGAAGGATAGGTCAACCATTTCAGGCTCTGTGCAGCCTGTTCGCCCTCCTCTCACTCCCATCTGAGTGAATGCCCTTTGTTGAGCTGTGCCCTGAGATGCTCCCGCCATCTTAGCTCCTTCGGCCATGACCCACGCTCCTCACCCGTACCTCCCTCTTGCCCCCCCCCTTCTAATTCCCTCGCTCTTCTCAGTGAATTGCAGACTTTGAGAAGGGGATCAATAAAAGCACACTGCTTCTTGATTTGACTGGCAGCAGGGCCTCAGTCAGAGCAGACTGCGTGTTTGTATTCCGTGTGTGTGTGTGTGTGTGTGTGCATATACAGAACGACGGGGTACTTTAAACAGATTTTTCTGCATAAAGGACAGGGTTTGCAGGGTTTCAGTTAATATCTTATCGCATGAGTTTTAGCTGGAGCTGGTAACATTTTGATATTAAAATGATACATTTTACTCTGTCGTCTTGTGTCCAGGTCTGAGCTCAAGAAGTCCCCTCAGCGAGACCAAGAGCACCTCCTCTTCCCTCTCGGCCCTCAGCGACTCGCTCAACAGCTCGGAGGGCGGAGACCTCACCCACGGGAACGAAGAACTCAGGGGCCTGCTGGCCCTGCCCTCCTCCGCAGGGAGCCAGTCCAGCTCCGGAAGCCACTCGGGATCAGGAACTGAGGACAAGTCCGACAAAGGTAAGGAATTGTGGGAAATATTTTCACCAGATACACGTCTCAACAACAGTCTATATATCATGACTGACAAGGCAACAATGAAATACAAGTTTAACATTGATCGACTCATCAATTTCTGATTAACAGAAATGCTAGAATGCCTGGCTATGTAAACAAAGCAAAGAGAAGCTCTGATTACAACACACAGAAGCCACGTCATACTCAGCTCCGGTAGCCATCACTCCACCATATCTTTACATTGCAAATACATGTTTGCTGCTATATTCCATTCTTTAGCCCATGCATTTAGAACTTAGCACTTGTAAGGTGCTCTGCCTTTGCATTGTCTGTGAGATAACGTTACGTTGGCACCAGGTAATCATTTCTACACTGCCTCCCTTAACCTGACGGCTCCCTCACGGACCGGCTGAAGCTTGCATGAGCGCGTGTGGTGAGACTTGTGTTGTAATGTGTGTGTGCACCTGCATAGTATATAGGTGTTTCATTTAAATACATTTAGAAACATAATATACTATTTCCCTTTCATGACTTTTATTGACATTCTGTACTATGAAGTTTTTCCGACATACTATACAGAGTTTTTATTTTTTCACACATGCCTTTATGACCTTTTTCACCGTACTGTACTAAGACTTTTTATAGCTTTTTTCATCATACCCTATGACCTATTCGTTTTTTCCATGTAATATACTCTTGCTTTTTTCATGACTTTTTCAACATGTTTTCATGAACTGACTTATTTTCTTTTTTATGACTTTTTAAAGCTTTAAAAAAAAGTATACTTTAGTTTCTTCTTGACTCTTCAACATACTATACTATACTATGACTTTATTCTGTTTTTTTGGCATAATATACTCCGTCTTTTTTATTGTTTCGACATACAATATATGTTCTTTTTTAGGACTTATGATACCCTGACGTTTTTAATGCCAATACACGATGACTTTTTCAAAAACGTCTTTAAAACATACTTTCTATGACTGTTTATGACACCATATAACAATTTCACTCAACACAGACACAACTGAGTTGTTTCTTTACATCATTTACACCAACATTGGTAGTTGTATCTGTGTTTCAAAGCCTTATCCTCCAACATGTTTGCCCTTTCTTCAGTTTGCGTGTGGAATGCAAATCAACACAGGAGACATCGGACCATTGTCAACATGATAGAGCAGCTTTTTATTGTTCCAGAACTGACAAGTCATTTTGACCTAAATGAAATGCCGGCCTTTTGCTTTTGACATTGCAAAGACAATTTTATGACATATATTTTGTTTAATTCAATTAATTTAATATAGCGTCAAATCAGAACAGAAATCATCTCGAGACACTTTTCATATAAAGTCCAGATCGTGCCCCCCATGAGCAAGCACTATGGTGACAGTGGCAAGAAACAAGTGCCCCCTTAAGCAGAGGGAGCAAGAGGCAAAGAGAGAGAGAGGGGTAACGGTAGATCTACCGGTAATTGAATTATTGTAATAATAGCAGCAATGGATATAATATTATGATTAATTGTAGTAGCAGTGGGTGTCAAGCAGGGCCACGGCAGCAGATACACAACCACCATCCAGGTGTAACCCGGTCCATGGAAACCTGTGAGACAAGAGAGCACAAAGACTCCGGGGAAGAAGCCAAGTTAGTAACATGCATTCATGGGACATGAATATATACAGATGGAGCGGAGGAGAGAGGAGCTCATTGTGTCAGAGGAAGTCCCCTGGCAGCCTCGGCCTACAGCAGCATAACTAAGGGCTGTTCCAAGGCAAGCCGGAGCCTTTCCCTTTATTCTGGGAGAGCAGTGTTCTAGCGGGGTAATAAGTTACTATACGCTCTTTAACAATGCATGCCCATTTAGGGCTTTGTCAGTAAGGATAAGGATGTTAACTTCTGCATTCTGTATTTTAAAGGGAGTCAGAGCAGAGAAGCTAATGCGTGAATAATGTGATCTCTTTTCTTAGTTCTTGTCTGTACACGTGCTGCAGCGTTCTGGATCAACTGGAGAGCAAAAACAGTTCTGGAATAGTATTCTACTTTAGTCGTATGTCATGAAAAGGTCATTCAAATGGCAAAGTACTTCATTAAAATGGCAAAAAAAAAGCCACAGTATAATTAGAAAGTTAAAATTAGGAAGTTAAAAAAAAGTTACAGTGTAGCAAGTCATTGATATAGGATACCATAAAAAAGTCAGAGTATAGTATGATGTAAAAAAGTTTGTAACAAAAAGTAATTTAAAACTTCACAGAATAGTATGTTGTAAAAAAAGACACCAAAAAGTCCTTGTTTATAATCATAGTACAGTAAGTCATTAAGTCATTGTAGTCAGTAAATAAAAGTCATAGTTTAGTTTGTGAAAAGTAAATCCCTATAAAGCCAGAGTATAGTCTGTTTTTAAAAAGAATAAAAGCTAAATAAAAACTACATTATGACTTCTATTGCGATGGCAAAGCTTTCTAAACACCCGGATGATGTCACCGGGGTTATCTAGATGTCTTTCAAACTCCACACCGTCGCAAATTTGTGTGTCAGCATTTATCAGGCAGGACGGCCATACAGGTTGTATTCTGAGAACTGTGGAATCTGTTGTTGTTGTTTGGAGCTCAAAGTGACGGTATCTCAACCTTCGCTGCATCGCTGCTTACATACTCTATTTCTGTGCGAGGTCATTGTTGGACCGGACTTTTCCCCTGAATCTGAACTCCCTTTGTTCCCGTTTTCTATAGATACACTCAGAGATTTCAGCGACGCCGAGTCTGAAGAGCACATAATCATCTAACCATTAAAATCATTAAAACCGATTTGGGTCGCCACTGACCCTCTCCTCTCGCCTTCTCTACAGGCTTCGAATGCGTCTTCTGCAATTTTGTGTGCAAGACGCGCAGCATGTACGAACGGCACCTTCAGATCCACCTCATCACGCGGATGTTCGAGTGCGACGTCTGCCACAAGTTCCTCAAGACGCCCGAACAGCTGCTGGAGCACAAGAAGTGCCACACCGTCCCCTCCGGAGGGCTCAAGTAAGGAAAGCAAGTACAGACAGAGGTTCCTAACTCCGCCCATCCCCCTCCCCTCGTCAATCCACTGCACACTACACACACACATAGACCAACGTTGGGGGGGGGGGGGGCAGCAAGCTATGGCAGCAGACTAAAGTTCCAGGCATCTCACAATGGTTTACATGCAATATGTAACTCATTTTGTAAAATAACAAAGGATACAAAAAGATCGCTGGCTGATATGATCATAAATTAGAGCTGATTGTAACAGCCTATTTGAAGATGTGTGTCGCCATGTGTCCTCTATCAGTTAACCTCTCGTTAATGTCCATTATTTGCAGCCAGCAAATTAAATGACACAAGCTGTAGTTGTGCTCGACCGCCTCTCTTGGCAAGTGTAACTTATTAGACGGTGGTCTGCAGTGGCTGCTCTGAACAGAAGGGAGAATGGGAAGGAGATGGAAATGGGTTCCCCCTCAGGGTCTGTTGTTCCACTGCCCACAGATGACGGCTGTGCCAGAGAAAAACATCTGAGGAAATCTGCATTTTACAAACCTACCATACAGACACTTATAATGTATGAAAAAAAAAAAAAGTGTAAAATATGTGGGCACACCCCTAGTCCGATCACGTACATTTGTCACATCTTAGTGTAGACATTGACACAAGACACGGGTCAAAGGATGACCCTAAAACAAAGCTTTCAAATACAACGTGTAACTCTATCTCGGTGTAGTTTGTATCCCGACCCGTACATATAGAAATATACTTTATATGTAGCTCCGGTCCTCTTCCATGCTTCCCTCTCCATACTCCAGTCCCACAGGAGCCTTTGTTGTACTGTAACACGTTTATGTCCCATAACAGGCCTGTCGAGCCCCCATAAAGCCCATCTGTTGATCTCACCATCCACACCGCACACTGACTGATGGTCGTGTTTGAGTTCAGGCCAATCACAACAATGTGCTTTCACACACACGTTAGGCTCTAGGGTAGCGGTTAACAGCATTTGTGATGATAAACACATGACGTTTTGCCTTCATATTTAGGAACAAAGCAGTTAATGGAACATTTGTCAAAGATCCATTTCAAGTAACACAAGCCATTGTTTTTCTCATAACTCCAGTCTGTGCATGTTACAGAATCATTATGATTATCGCCTCATCTTGTCATAAGCAAAGATCTGTGTTCTATATCTTCTTCTTTTTTCTGTGCAGCCATCAGTGGAGATAGGATGTTTTAAACATTGCTAAATGTCTGGAAATGGTTTAATTCCACTAAATATAAACTAGGAAGCTGCCAACACAGTTACATTGACTTTTATTTGACCAGATGACAAACACACAAGAAGCCCCTTCATAACTCAAAGATCTCCACAAAACATCTTCAGTCCCTAACGTGAGGCTTTGCTGCTAGCTGTAGTGTGCGAGTGAATACATGTAAAGGAGTTATAACGGTTTTAAATGTTTCTTCTGTCTGGTGTTCATGTTTCTCGAAGCCAGAGTGATTTCTCTTGAGCCATTATTCAAAAGGGAAGAAGTAGGTTGTGGATATTTTCGAGCCTTTTTATTGAACGGAGAAAGAAAAGAGATTGAAGGAATGATATTTATTAGATTTAAATTCATACCTGCACATGTGGGTTATATTTTCAGCTCTTTAAGGTTTACACGTCTCTTACTTTATGTAAACTAAATTAATATTTACTTTCAAAAGCAGGCAGGATTCAACCAAACAGGTGTAGAATTACTCAATGGACACGAAGCTTCCAGATAAACTCCCATTGCCTACATTTTCTGACCTCCGACATCCAGTTTTTCTTTTCTAGACTAGTGTGTACACGTGTATACACTTGAGCAATGTGAAGTGTTTCTATATATATATAGATATATATGTAGGAGTGTGTAGAAAGGGAGAGAGGGCCTTGACCATTTGGAGGTTTTTCTGAGGTGATTCTGTTCTGCAGGGTTTGTGAAGCGCTTTGGGGCCCAGAGCAGATGAAAGGTGCTATTTAAATGTAAGTGCCACACCATTCCTTCATTTCCCTTCATGTCCTACTGCTCCAACCCTTTCTCCAGCCTGTCACCCCCCCTCCTCCTCCTCCACACACACACATACCTGATCATCTCAATTCTCCCACCATTAAACTGCCACACATACCACCATGAGCACACAGACCTCTACATGACGCACACTTTTTCCTTTACCTGTCCTTCTCCTCTTCATCATTTTTTGTGTTATTCAATTTCAAGGTGTGTTCTGTGGTTTCTGAACGTACACTCCCCCCTTCAACTGTTGTCCTGCTTTTGTGTGTCGTGTCCTCCCCTCCCTACTTCCCCTTTTGTTGCATTGCCCAGGTGCCCTTTCTGCATCTACTCCACCAATCGTCCAGCGGCCATGGAGTGCCACCTTAAGACGCACTGTAAGATGGAGTACCGCTGCCGCATCTGCCAGGGACTGTGGCCGGACCAGGCCTCATTGGAGGCCCACATGCGCGGGCACCGCCTGGGCAACCACTACAAGTGTGAGCAGTGTGGCTACTTGTCCAAGACGGCCAACAAGCTGATCGAGCATGTGCGCGTGCACACGGGCGAGCGGCCCTTCCACTGCGACCGCTGCTCTTATAGCTGCAAGCGCAAGGACAACCTCAACCTGCACAAGAAGCTGAAGCACGCGCCGCGCCAGACTTTCGGCTGCCAAGAGTGCCCTTTCACCACCACACACCCCTTCGTCTTCAGCCGCCACCTCAAGAAACACCAGAGCGGAGGAGCGGGGGGTCTGGACGGAGGCTTGGGAGGAGAAGAAGAAGAAGAAGAAGTGGAGGAGGATGACGAGGAGGCGGCAGAGGAGGAGCTTCCACTCCAGGGAACGTCACCGGGGGTCTCTTTGTTGCGAAAGAGCCGGGAGAACTTCCTGTTTAGCAGAGGAGGGGGGAGCAGCGGAGGGAGTGGGAGTAACAGCCCTCTCATGAGTCTGACGGCGTCCCAGGCACTCCAGTCCGTCGCCCTGTCACTCACGCTGGGCAAGTCCCGCCCACTGGATGCGACTGGCCCTCTGCACCGCTTGGTCGGCACCAACGGCAGCAGCAGCACCACCACCAGGAACCCCGGTGGCCCGAGCAGCGGCAGCCCCTCCCTCTTCCTCCCCTCCTCCCGCCACGTGTTCGAGCAGTACAGGAACTGCGACCGGGCGCACATGATCCCCCTCACCACCGTGTTCACCCACAACAGCCGCCTCACATTCCACTCGCACCTCCACTCCAGATGGCGGCCCGCCACATCTCCTCTCCTCTTCTCCTCCAGCTCGGCGTCGCCCTCCCGCTCTTCCCCCTCATCCTCCTCCCACAAACACTCCTTCCTGGCCTACCTGGGACTGATGGAGAGGGCCAAGACTGTTTGACCTCGCCCCCCTCCTCCACCACCACCACCTCCTCCTCCTCCTCCCCTCACTCCTCGGACGGTGGTGTGAATTGACACTTGACCACTGCAGTGGGGGCAACGTCTTTTCCAATCAGACCAGCAGAATAAGCTGGAGCAGACAAACATATTGAAGAAAAGACAAGAAAAACATTTATGAGAGAAAAAGGCTGTACATGCTAAAAATGCGTTTATATCAAGAAGCTGCTTTTCTTATCAGTTCTATCAATTGAATTATTACTACTTCAACTACTACTCTCTATTACCTTTATTTTTTTTGTTCTGTTTTGAAATGTCTGAATGACTTGGACCCAGTTGCATTATCTGAAGAAACTAACGTATCTCAGTTTTATAGATATTTTTCTTTTAGTCGTTTGACGAGATATAAAAAGATGAAACAAAAACTTGCAAGTGCTATATTTTAGTGCATTTTTGTCTATTGCTATTATGCATCGAAATAGCATGCCTGTGTTTCAACTAGCTTTGACGTCATTAGGAAGCTAAATTCGAGATATCCTGAAGTGTTAGCGGTGCAACGTGGACAGAACCAATGAAACGGGAGCGCTTTTCGTCGTAAAAAAAGGCACGTTTCCAAAGCAACGCCTCAAACCACGCACGTACTTATTTATCAAGTCTTGTACATAGTTTTGTAGCCCCTCCCCCTTCCCATCCTTTTGATTTCCGTTGTTTTTTTTTGTATAATGGCGAAACCATATTATGCATAGCTGCTGCCTGATATCGCCTCTGTCTCGGAATAAATATCCTTTCAATGAGTTACTAGCTAATTGTAATAGTTTTTTTTTGTAAGCTCCCGAAACAGAAGATAAGCTGTGATAATGTAAATAAGGAAATTCTGACTTATGACAAGAAACATTCTACATTTATTACCAATAATTAGATTTGAATATAAATGTAAAATGGATTTGCACTCACAGTGAAATAATGAGAAACAGTCAATCGATTATTTCTGAGACCAGGTGGAAATCAGCGCAACTTGATATGCAGAACTATGTGCCCCTAGAAGAGATATATGAGGTGTTTTGTGGAGGTGACCGGCTCCGGGTTAGCAAGCTACCCACAGACCCGGTCACCGCAGGCCGATTCAATGGTGCTTTTTGGAGCTTTTTGTAATTTTTTGTGTACAAAAAAAAAAGAAAAAAACTGTTCCAAAATGACTTGAATGAATGTATTTTTGTTTATGTACATGAAAAAAAAAGAAGCGATACAGAAGTTGTGAGCAGGGACGTCGTCTGTGCTGGAAGAGACGGGAAAGTTGGCGTGTTTGGTGGCCTTCTGTGTCTTTTTCTTTCAGTCTTTCATTTTTTTTCACTTTTTTTACTGAGCCTTTTACATCCTAATAAAAACATTTTCTACTAACATTCATAGGGAACCCATCGTGGAGAAAAAAAAAGCCGCTCCTGTAGGTGCAATGATGAAGCAAAGCCATTCACTTGTACAGCATTGTTTTCAATGGCACTGGCTTCTGTATGCCGGCAGATTTTGGTACTGCCCCCCCCGTCTCTTTTAAACCTTTTGAGATTTAATTGCACTTAATATAGTTACACTTCAAGCCAAAAGCACTTAAACCTTTTATTTTCCCTTTTTTTTTTAAGTGCAGACGTAGATCCAGCGAGTTACCGTAGTGTGAAGTGGACGGTAGCTGCTGGGAACGACTCGATCGTCAAGCCTCAGTTTCACGCGTAAGCATTTCTAGCAGTGCAAAAGGGCCTCTGTGAAAACGGAGAATGTAAATTAATACAAATTGCATGAATTAGACAGCATAGGTCAAGCTCTCCCTGGGAACTAAAGGTCCCAGGCTAAATTGTGATAGCCAGTTTTGCACAGTGCTGCACTTTTTGATGAAGAGAATATGTATTTATCCGTAAAATGTTCAAAAAGAAGTACGTTTTGCGAGACGGAGCAGCAAAGTACAAGCATTTTGTTTTGAAAAAAGCTTTAGCCATTATCTATAGCGCTTGTGTTCTTAAGTGGTCTTCAAGCCAAAATCTCTTATTGTAAAGGGATTGTTGTTTTATTTTCTCCTTTTGTCTGTTTTACTCATGCATTTTCCTACAATGAATCATGTGTTGCTTTTTTTTTTGTTTTGTTATTTTTCTACTTTAATCATGTCAGAAAAATGTTGATTGGACAGAGAACATGAATTGTCGAGACCAAAATGTAACACGCCGCAGGATGTGATGCTAGGATTGAATCCGTCACGTCCTCGTCTGGAGCGAAGCCTCGATTGTCCCCCGTTACACTGTTTGTTTGTTCCTTTTTGCTCCGTCAATGTCTGGCAGCATGTCTGGAGTGAAAGGAGCATCTCTCCGACACACACACACACACACACACACACACACTCTCCTTGTACTATCTACGTTATCTTTTATACTCTAGTGCCACTTGGTGGAAGGAAACCACCTGAGACTTCTGAGAATGAGTCAAACTAATTGTCAGGGTCCAAAAGATTAAAAAAAAAAAAGAATGTGTCCGATCTCGACACCTTTTCTTTTTTTAAATGTCTGCCTTTTATTACAGCTTAATCATAAACGGCTGCACTTCATTATGTACCACCTATTTTGAGTGTCATGTCAAGGCAACAGGGCTCTATCCTTTGGAAAACCAATATTCTGAAGCACTTATTGTTTATTTTTTGCCCAATTGTACGCAGCACAGTGACCTTTTTATTTTTTTACTACCTTTTCAGCACTTCAGAGTCTGCATGCCATTGCCCTCGCTCTAGTTCTTTAGCACTTCATTGTGTTTAAAACTAACTCCCTTGGTTGCATTTAGTTGGCATCCCACTGCACTGTCTACAATCAGGTGGCTTTAAGTTTGGCGTTATGTTCCGGTTAGAAAAGGCTCAGCTATCTATTCTTTTGGCACTCGGTAAAGATTGGTATGTGCTGTACAAAGCTTTTTTTTATTACTCCATTGTTAAGGCTGTACAGGGTTGTGACGATAACTGGTAAATAGATCATTTGTACTTTTTTGGTTTTGTATTTGTTTTCTTTGTTTGGCATTATTTTATGTTCAACTTGCCAGGTCTAAATGTAACAGGATTTGAAAGTAAAGCTTACATCAGATATTACGTCGGCGGTTTGTCTTTCCTCTGCTCATTCTCCTGACGGCGTAGATCACATTCATCGCTCGTGCACTTTGCTAAACGCCTCCTAAAACTCTTTTCATCTTCCTAGCTGACTCGTTTCCTCACTGAATAGTGACACAAATGCTCATCGTCTTTAATGCATAAACGTTTAGTGTAGTTTCTCATCGTTGTGCTGCTTATAACGGATCCCTTAACTACATCAACACTTCAACCGTCTGTGAGCTAGCAGCTGTAGCATCTTGCTGGTGCCACTGGTTATAATTTGTCAACTGAAAATATACAGTCGGCATATTATTAAATATTTGACATCTACAGTTGTTCGACTCCACTGAATATTTGAAAAGCCTTATTTAAGTATTTTAAGTCCAAGAAATACAGTTCATATAGAATGACCTTATATAGAGAAACATACACACAGGCTTTAAAAAGTCAAAGTCACTGAATTCTAAAAATAAAGCCTCAATTGGCATTAGATTACATTTTTTTTTAAGTCTTAAAACTGCTAAAACACAGGACGAATATTTTTATGACATTTTCATGACAGACTATATCATAAGTTTTTTTTATTACATGCTATAATATTGCTTTTTTTGAATGAAATATGTATGGCATACTATACTATTACTTTTGAATGGCATGCTGTACTATGACACTTTACTGACATTCTATACTATTGACCTGTTTACGCAATTTCCATATCGTGCTATGACTTTTAAATGACATCCATCTTTCATTGCATTTTGTGGCATACTATACTATAATTGATTATATTAGCAATTTAGTTGTTTATCAATATCACATACAAAAACAATGTTATATAAAATTATATCACAGTACGATTCCACTGAAAGTTGAATAATATTCAACATTGCTCGGCCCAAGGTGTAGCAGGGACCAAGGGAGATTGCGTTGCATTTTTGGAGTGGATCGGAAACGAACAGGGCGGAGACGCATCATTTTTCACTTTAATTAAAATTGCGAGGTAGGACAACTGGCCTTGGTGGAGGTCTGCACGCTCCGAGTGCCCCTCTTGTTATTCGTGTCGCTCACATTCAAATAAATACACACTTAAATCAAAATTCTGCAATCCAAGTTAAAAGAAATGCAAAAACTTTGGTGCCCATTCCATACTCCTCTCAGAAAAAGAAAGGAAATGCATCAGCATGTTTCAGAGCAATGAGGGCAGCAGATAAGAGTGGACATCACTCAGTGGGGAGACGGGGACGTGAGTTAAGGAACAGCACTGATCATCTTTGAGGGACAAAGCATTCTCTAATGTATATCGGTGGCGTGCCATCATAATACTAAGAAATAGGATCTGTCATGGTGTCTAGCTGGTGTTTTTATTAGACCGATGGGAGGTCTCTCGCCCTCCTTTCTGTGTTGTAGTAATGAAAGTTACTGCACGTTCTCGCCCAGCCAAAGGTTGGCCCTGCCTAATGAAAACAGATGAAGCAGAGATAAAGTGTTTGCCGACATTAAGGGACTCATTTATCACCGTTAGCCCCCGAGCTATAGAACACCTTGGTCTGGAGCTCTCCTTTAACGGGCCTTGCCTCACAGCACCCTGGTGGCACACTGCAGCCTTCCAGGCACATGAGCGCCGCCATCTTTACCGCTCTATCTCTTCTTTTTTTTTCTTCGTTTTAGCATTGCTTTAACTAGACAATATCACTGTTTACATCTATGTGTGTCTCTTCCACAGGGTTTATCCAAGCTGAGGTGAAGTTTTAACCGAGTGTTTCTAAGTTTCTCAAGGATTTGGCATTCCTTGCGGGACCTCCATTGCCGCGCCCTCGATGTTGACCCACATGGGTTCACCAGCCATCCGAAGCCGAATCTCTTCTGTCGAAGAGCCACGTTCTCATCTCGCTGCTCATCTTGCCCGTGTTATAATGAATCTTTTTTTTCGGCTGTGTTTAAAGCTGCTTAATTAAGTTCAAAGCAGCGCTCGGGGCACCGTGCGCCTGCTCAGCTGACCTCCCCTACGAGTGGAAGTGTTGATTAGGAAGTGAAGAGACATGCAGGCACTGCAGGGGATGGCTATTGATTGAAAGGATAGAAAACCTCATTTGGATTTTGTGATTGGAACACCACACTGTACACTGGGGCTGTTTTTCTTCATTTGCCGACGAACAATAACTCCACTCCTGCGCCGACAGGTTCGGTGAAATTGTCAACTAAGTGAGGAACTTCTGTGATAAGACTAAACGCCGGAGTTTTCCCTCGCCCCAATAATAGCCCTTCACCCCCGGCCCGAGCTGTCTGCACAATGTCGACCTTTTCGACACCACCTCGCGAAAGTTGGCCGCTGTCGATCGATGGCGTGTTAGCTTTTTGTGTGAAGGTTCAGGCTGCCTTGGCTTTATTACAGCTGCTGAGAGTCATGGGGGAGTCGTGCACGGCTTTGTGAGAGAGGAGCTCCCTCTTGTTTGCCAAAAGTGTAATCCCGCCGTGACCCTGCCCTGAGAGGAAAGCTGCTTAGACAGAAGTGCGTGTCTGTGGGAGCTCCCAGCTGCCTGGCCTCTCTCTCCCTTTTTCCCTCCATTTTGCTCACTACATACACCTCACACATTCCCCCGCCTTCACAGCTCCATGTACATCTTTTTAATCTCTCCTTTTACCCTCACTCTATACTCTTTTTCTTCCCTCCTGTTTACCTCGTCTTTTTCTGCTCTTTCCTTATTTTACAGTTGACTCCATGCATGCTTCACTCGGCATCAATACTTCCAGGACTCCCCCCCGTTCCTCACCACCATCCACCATCGTGGTTTTTACCCTGTGCACGAGCAGAGGTTTTGCTAAGTGGAGACAGATCTCCGCTTTTTTTTGTTGTTTTTTATTTTGCTCCAACAGAGAAAATAAACATACAAAGTCCTGTCCTACACAGCTTCCAGTACAGGCTGCAGAGCAGGACCACTGGCTCACAGAGAAAAGAAAATGGCCTCTGGAATCGATTTGGCACGGGGTTGAAGCCAGAGCAACAACGCACGCAGAACAAGGCTCCGCTGAGGCCGCTTGTTGATTCGTGAATTAGGCATCAAAATGAATTGGTGAACATGAAATCCCATGTTTATTCAGTCCACAATAGTGTGTGTGGAAGTTGTGCAAGTCTGCACAGGCTGCTATAAATACATGCAAAGTGCAAGCCAAAGACAAAGATGGCTGTGCACGAAAGACAATTCGCACCTGAGGTCCACCCGAGGGGGAGAGATGATCTGGAGGCTCGTGTGGTGCGTCACTGAGTCGGGGTTGGACACGCCTGGTGGGACATGTATTTACATGCGTGTTTGGTGCCCAGCCCACGGGCATAGCATCACTGCCTGCCCGAACCCCCCCACCCGCTGCGGCCCTTCCCCACTCTCTGGGGTGAGACATCACTCGGCTGGGGGTCAGCAGCAATCTGAGTCAGGAAGCCCTGCGGGGGGGGGGGTGTTTGGGGAGGGGGAGGGGGGGGATTACCCACAAGTCCCTGGGCCTAGCATATCCAGACTCCCTGAATCAGTGGGGAGGACAGATCATACCCCCTGTTGGGTGCTGCCTCAAATATAAAGCTACTGCTTGGCCATTCCAACTGGATGACAAACACATTACAGAAGAGGGGGGGGGGGGGGGGGAGGAGGAGGCTGGTAATGAGCAGAGGGAGAGCAGCTCTACTTAAGTGTGATCATGTCTTTGAAATAGATAGGACAAAAGCCAGCCAACTCCCCTGTTGTTAAGCGTTGCTGTTACCATGGCAGTCTATGACAGTCACCAGCCATAGGTTACTTGGTTTCTATGGGTAACAGTTGGCGCTGCACCTCATTCACATCGTCTGTGACACTGAACCTCAAGATGTATCGCCCACTGACTCTCGGCAGTTTACAATCTCTCTGACTGAAACGGGACAAGATGTTCATTTTGAAACGTCTACACACGCACGTCGTCTTTCACCTGCGAGATGCAACGATCAATGAACGGAGTCTGCTGAGATCTGAAACGAGGAGACTTTGTTATCGAGAGCTTAACAGAGTAGCGAGGTCAAGCCCAAAACGAATCAGGCTGCTCATTTCCCTGGATGGAGTAATGGAGTAGAACGCTGACCCTTGGAATCTGGAGCAAAGAAAACTGGCCCGGAGACCAATTAACGGAAATATTAAAACAGAGCGGTCATTTATTAATAAATATGATCAGAGTCATCCACAAAAGTAGCTTCAAAGCTGTTCAACGTCACCTTTGTGTGAAAAGAACGGTTTGATGTTTTACATCAAATGTCACGAAACCGTAAACGTTTCAGGATAACAAGCTCCTTTTAGTCTGCATCCTAAAGATGATTTGGAATGAGAGTTGATTACAACCTGGCCGGCTCTCCTAATTACCTCATGCACTTGAGCTTTTAATGATTTTCATGATTCAATTATCCCCAACTGAATTCCTGTCTTCAATCAATTAAAGCCATAGCTGCACACTCATCCATCTTCCAATCAGGACACCCGGAATCCCTCCATCCATTCTCATTTTGAGAAGAGAGTGGGTCATTAAAGAGACCGCATCCATCCATGTCCAGCCATCTTTTTTTTTTTTGCATTTGTTTTTAACTTACATTTTGTAACTCTCGAGCGTGCCGGGGATTTGTTTTCCGGATGAATCGCTGTACTGTGCGTCTTTAGAGATCATTTTCGATCAAAAGGGTTGAAGTTGCAGTTAAATATTTTTAACTTCATTATAAATAGGCTCAATATGGGTCTCCAACACCCTGACCCCTCCATCTGCACACACTAGTGCTTGTGATTATAATGTGTTCTACTGAAACCTTGAAGAAATACAGTCTTTAATCTGAAAAGCCTTTAGTCCTGCTCCTCTCTGCTGGTTATTGTGACACCTGATGTGAAGGTGAGTGACGGTGGGTTTCTTCATCTCTCAACAACACTCCTACAAAGAGACACACTTAAAGAGACCAACACACACACACACACACACACACACACACACACACACACACACACACACACACACACACACACACACACTCTTGTACACAAACACACACACAGTTTGGCACCATCTGCTGGAACCTTGAGAAACATGTTGGAGAAACATTTATCTTGAGAGGATATTTGGAATTAAAGTACACTATAAAAATCTAAAGCCTTAAAAAAAAAAAGATGACATTTGTTCCAGTGAGATGGAACATAAGCAAACACTTCTCAGGGAAGAGCAGAGGCACGTTTGACTGATGAATGCAGCCTCCTCAGCCAGCTCACAGCCAAATTAGAAGAAGAAGAAGAAGAAGCAGCGCAGAAATGGTTGCCAAGGTGCCCTGATAGCCATTTAACCGTCATTGGTTGCGAGGGGGCGCTGAGTGCCGGGCAGCCTATTCACATGCTGCTCTTTCCATCCCCATTATCTGCTCCGGCTCATCTCCGCAACCACCAGTATGGTTTCCTTGAAAGGGGTTTCGCATTCTTTCCAATGTAAATTGTGCTCTTTCTGCGGCCGGAGCCGGAGATTAGGTTTGATGTGTTATCACAGCGGTGGCTTCCTCTTGAGCAAAAAACCGTTTAAACAGCAGCAGCAACTGCAGAGAGGAGCATTAGGAGGCGTTTCTTTGGACACATTTCACAAAAGGGAAGATCAAACACAAAGACGGGCACACTACACCGCGGCGGCCTTGTCCGAGCATCCCACCGTGATGGAGTCCGCGGCAGGAAAAAAACGTGGCTGCAAACTTCAATCTCATCGCTCTCAGCAGTGCTCATCGTGTTACTGAGTAGCTTCAGATGTCTCCATTCAGAGGGCAGCCTCGGCTATATCCTTTCTCAGAGTCCTTACAGAGTCAGAGTCCTTTTTTTGGGGGGAGACGGCAGTGAGTGTGCATTCCCTGGCACACTTTTCAATAGAGCTCACCCTGGAGAAGCTGGGGAATGGCCATCACAACAATTACACTGACAGCTCTTTTCTAAAGTGCACTTGATTTATTTGATTTCGCAAAGATTAATGGCCCTCCCTCCAAGCAGGCCTGGGTCAGACGTGCAGCACAAACACAGGCTTCCCCGTACAGAAACAGGTGTGTGCTAACACCGCTGATGCTACCAGACGCACACACACACACACACACATGTACACATATACTCACAAATCCTCCTTGAGCACGCTTGATCAGACATTAGCTTCACAACTATAATGAAATGAAACGTGAACTGGACATCTTCTTTCTGGTCTGCAGACAATGTGCAGTTTAAACTTGAAAAAATTGAATTACAAACTTGTCTTTTCAATTTTAAATAATAAATATAAAAGGGAAATGTCTTTCTGTCGTGACACTTTCCTTAATGTCGCCTTTTGTAAAATAAAATCTGCTGAAGTCGAGTCACAAAAAACCAAATCCAGCACAATCTGGGCCTGTTGTGAGTTCCTATTTGTGTAAGTTCTAAAGTTCTGATTTATGATTCATATCTTTGCTCACATTTACCTTTAGTCCTCTTCTAACCTTCTGACAGTGTGGTGTTGTATGAATGTGAAATAGCACGTTTGGTCGTCTGAATAATTGACCCAGGATATACATGTATGTACGGTATGTATGTATAAGGAACATATAGCTGATGAAGGCCAGCAGGACCAAAACGTTGAGAATAACATCAGCAGTAAGCGGAGAGGAAAAGGACAGTCTGCACTTTTTATATGCATATTGCTGCAGCGCTTTATTAATGTATGACAGACGGTACGAGTTGTGCTGCCCCCAGACTCACCTGACACAATTCAGGTGATATTTTTCAGTCTAGAGTTGCTTAAAAATAAAGATTATTAGCATGAGCAATATAAAACTCAGAGTCCCTTTGTCTGGTTTGCTTGAATTATTTCACTTTAGTGCTGACAGCCCTGAACTTCTACGATCAAAGTCAGTTCAATTCTGCTCTGCATACTTACCTTGAGATGCAATAACTTGTACGCAGACAGCCATGTTCCCAGAGCTCGCTGCTAGAGGGAGACACTTGCTCCTCCACTGTGTGCCAGGAAGCGCTACGTCTGGCAGGCTGGCTGGCTGGCTGACAGTTGCCAGGCCAGCGGTCCGGTACGGTCCAGTGCGGTTGGCACTGACGCCTGCCCATCTGCCCGGGTTGACACGTTTGCTCCCACACCAGTGTCCAGGAGGACGAAATCTGCTGTGGTGTCCTGGCAAAGTTCCCTGAAATGTCAACGTGGCGTGACAAACCCATGCCGGCCCCTTGGCCCTCACAGGCCTGGTAATGTGGGGCGCTGCCCTGGATCAGACGGGGGAGCCAGGAACATGCCACCGTAACAACAACCGCTGATCGACTACCGGGGAGCTACCATCTTGTCCAGGGTGGATAGAGCTTGTTCGGTCGGGTAGAGGATGACGGTTCTCATTACTGGCCCTGAACCTGACAAAACTTGGCGATTCAGTAGTTGATAGAGGGCAGCTGGACATAAATGAGACATCATGAGCGGGAAATCCATTCAGGGAACACACTTGGACCCTCCGCTGAAGCAATCCCATCCGATTTAAAATAGTTATGAATGAAAGAAATTGTAACTTGGCGCCTCCTCTTACAAGCCAAAAGACAATGGGCGCAAAAGACAAATAACATACGGAAGATATTTTCTGCTGTTTGACCAGATGGTCTTGGAGGTGGCTGTGAGGGTCTGATGTTGGCTGACTCTGTCCTGGAGCCCCTCAGGGCAGCAACTGTGAGTGGTCATTAACACGGGGATCAGGCCATGCCAGGAGAGAGCGAGAGGGAGAGGTAGCAGTAGTTAACAGCCACTACCCGGTTAAATCCTCCTCCTCTGTGCTAAACAAGAACAATTACAGCATTCCGACTGGTTGCCAAGAGTGTGAACGCATCACGCGTCATGTAAAGAAGAAGAAAAAAAAAGACATTGTTTTGCAAGCACAAAGGAACAGAATGGGGAAAGGTGTGTTTCTACTCCACCGCGCCTCATCACTCACTTTTGCTGGAGCTAAGGTTACGGCCAGGGCCGCCTGGCAGTTACCCATACACAGTGAATCATGGCGTTGGTGTGGGTGTGCGCACATGTTACCAGAGAGAGTGTGCGGCCCAGTGTTACCTGTCATAACACCCCCCCCCCCCCCCGGAGCACCGGCACTGGGCAGCCAGAAATAATAGAGACTGGCAAGAGGGCAATGAGGGGTCACACGGAGGGGGAGAGAGGAGGAGGGGGGAGACAAGGACATATGACAGGAGGACTGGGCGACGGATTAAGGAGAGTGAGAAGAGGAGAGGAAAAAGAAACTGTGAGGAGAGCTGTGAGGATAATGATGCTGGTCAGTCAAGGTGCAAAGAGAGGAAGATACAAGAGAGGTATGGGAAGGAAGGTGCTTGCTGTTCACTCTGCAAATGATGGGTTTAAGGCAGTGCGGGAAGAGAAAAGAAAATCTGACTTGTGCTTCCTCAGTTCTCAGTCTCCGTCCGACACCCTCGAAGCAGAAAAACAAGCCTCCGCTTCAAGCAGACGGACCACCGCGCGTCACATCCCATTTGTTTTTGAAGCTTTTGAGTTTATCTTTGCGAGTATGATGAGCGTTCTTCGAGGTGCAGCAACTCCTGCCTGCAGATATGGAACAGCTGAATTCACTTAGGCAGGCTTGGCCAGCAATTAAAGTGCTGGATTAAGAGTGATTGCATTTTGTGTCCTGAGGAGGCGCTGCCTGCCATCTTGAGCGGTCTCATTAACATGGCTGCCGTGGGCTGCGCTGAGCACTGCCACCGGCAGTTAAAAAATAATGGAGACATTATCAACCTTAATGTCTTGTACCTGGAGTGGAGAAGAATTTATAATCACTATTGTGATGGGCCACGGGCTGCCGGCTGTGCGAAAGGGAAAGGTTGGATGAAGATAACCCTTTTTCTGACCAGACCCCTGTGTGTTTTTTTGATCAGCCACTACACGTGGGGAGTCTGAGCAGCTGGATTCCATTAATTAAGTGCTGGCAGCGTTCTGCTCTGGTGGCAGGGGTGAGTCACACTGGTGGGATTGGTCTCTCTCTCCCTGATATCATCTTCCAACCATAACTACAAATAATTATTCACTCAAATCCATTACCGGGGGTCAATCAAGTTCCCCAATCAGTTCTGAAGTCCAATTACTGGCGCCGAGGCTCTGTTCGCGCCTTCCTGCAGATGAAGGCCTGGGCCCATAGGCTGCCCAGTAAATTATACATAGCAAACAGTGGAGTGTGTATGTGTGGGAGAGCAAGCCTCCTCAGGAGGGTAATAAAGCAGAGGTACACACTGGTCTCCCTGGGGCATTCTGACCGTACCATCGAGCAGACTTCTCCAGGTTGAATAGAATTAGCCCATGCAATGAGACGGACTTCGAATATCAACCACATCTCATCGTTCTACAGGCTAGAGAGCACACAGCATGCACAGCGCAGCCCGGTATTAACATCCATCTCAGCAGTTGAGATAATAAGACATGTTGCCATAAGGGTCTTCTTATAAAGAGGCTGTACGGTGCCCAATCAGAGGAGCATAATGAGTGGGGTGTTACATCTACAAGCGCATACACACACACACACACACTCACTCACTCACTCACTCACTCACTCACTCACTCACTCACTCACTCACTCACTCACTCACTCACTCACTCACTCACTCACTCAGGGCTTTGCTGTAGCACTCCAACCCCATTAGCGTGTGGCTTCGTGTATTGTTGTGCAGCCGTCTTGAAAGTCAGCCCTGAGCCTGGAGGAAATGCTTCTCGCACACTCATCTGTCACCACAGAGAGACAGCAGCGCAGCCAGCCGAGGCGGAGCGGCCAGTTGGGCAACAAGGCAGGCAGCGCACACGTGTGAGTGAGCGTGTGTGTGTGTGTGTGTGTGTGTGACAGGGGATGGATGGCTTGTATGTATGTACAAGATGTGTAGGTGGTGAGCAGGATGGGTGTTCAAAGAGTATGCGTGTGTGTGAGGCGGTGCAGAGCAAACAGAGAGAGCTGGACGGGGGTGTGAGGCTTTGTGGATCAGCAGCCCATGACCGGTTGTCACACTAGTACAAGCACAGCTCCCAAATCAGCCTGGTAGGAGGGCCAGTCTGACATTTCCCTCAGTGTCGGGCTCCCCCTCGCGCTCTGATCTGACCAGAAAACAAACCAAACTGTAACTCTGACCCAACCAACAACAGGGGGAAAACATAGATGTCCCTCCATGCCACGATGTGCTCACTTTGTTATTAACTGACATTTGTAGCAGCCCCATTGTTCAGCGCTCATTCCAGACATTGAGGTTTTGGGAGGGGGGGGGGGGGGGGAACTGAGGATTTAGACTGCAATTACAACAGTATGAGGGCAACGATTTGTTTTGTCCTGAGCCAGGAAAGCATTCTGACTTCAGACTGCTGACACAAAGAGAGGCTGTCAATGTAAGCCCTTCCATTACAAAAAAAGAACCTCAAAGAGCCAGTCTCTGTCCTCTGCTTACATTCAAGAGACCCAGCTAAATGCTAAACACATGGGTGTGTTTAGGCTAAAATGGCCGAACACGATCCGGCAGCATTTGAGTTAATCTTCCTTCGTGAAACCGCATGGCGTTGTTTACACTGGAGGCAACTGTGTGTGTACGTGTGTGCGCGTGTGTGTGTGTGTGTGCGCGGAGTGTGGCCAGGGCTGCAGAACTCACTGTTCCCTTTTTGCAAAGCCAGAGCAGTACAGTGTGTATGTGTTTGTGTCAGCATGATGGAGGAGAAGGGTGTTACTCAGACCTAATGAAACCATCTGCATTCAAGGGGCATTCTTCCTCTCGTAGGCAGGCGGGAGCAAACGAGCAGCGACCTGGGAGCGCGTCCAGCAGGTTGGGGGGGCTCATGCTCATTTTTTCCCCAAAGCAAACCAGCAAGGACAAGCATGGATTAGTACAGATTTTTTTCGCCTTGAAATATAGCCTACTTCTCAAAGAGAAGGCCGAGGTTGAAAGCCGTACAGTCGCACACTCAAGCCTCCTGTCCTGTACTGGAGCACGGCTCCTTTTCTTTTTTTTTTGCTTTTCAGCGAGGACCGAGGAAGGTTTGGCACTGGAGGCGAAAGACTACAGTACAGCCTGTGCTCCAGGAGAGTGTCAGCAGCTGATGTCCTCACCTCTGAGTGACCTGGCACCCTAGGCAACCTCAATGAAGAATGGATGGAGGGCAGGAGGCGGGGGCATTGAGAAGCGGAGGGTGGTTGGCACTGAGGGCCCGGTCATTAGAATAATGAATCCAGAAGCCGAGTGGAATTTGGGAGACCTCTAGTGGCGGAGGAAAGTGGAAACTCACACCCACAGGGCGTAGACATACAGTATCGTGTACATAAATACATACTTTATATCATCAAATCCCATCCCTACTGTCTGCCGCTGACCGGAAGAAAGAGCAATTTACCATACAAATCATTTATTGTGCAAAAAATGACCAAAACAGCAGCTAATATCAGCTTATCATATGTGAGAATTTGCTGCTTTTCTCAATTTTAGGGTCATCATAATTTGGTTTGGTTAAAAAAGCAATTTTCAGCAACTTAAGCACAATTTTACCGGAATTGCATCGACTAAATGAAGAAGTTCGTAGCAACCCTAGTTTGCGCTGCTACTTTAAACATATATTTTACAATGGCCGATGTCTGTGATTTGAAAATACCTGTAATATAGATTATGAAGGCATATGTCGCTGACATTGGGGTCGTCTTCTTTACCCTGAAAGAAGCAGCGTGTGTCTGCTTAAATGAATAGACTAGCTGCACTGGAGTTATGCGTGCGTGACTTCTCTTTGTCTAGAATTCTCTGGCGGCGTCCAGCAGTGCAGTGCATTATGAAAGTAATTCTGAAAATATTAAAAGTGCGTTTGGCCTGAATTAGAAGCAGCCGACTCATTTCTGCGATACCTAGCACTGACATTCCTGGCTCCAGAGTGCAGAAGAAATTTCATTACGTCTGACAAATCTCAGGACTAATATTCGTGGAGGTAATATTAATCACTCCCCCTTTGTTCACATCATGAGCAAACACAAGGAGAGAGAAAAGCTCGGCGAACTGTACCGACAGATTTAATGTTACTCTCATCCATTTAAGATTCACATCATTCTTTTTAATATAATATTCAACTCAGGAACACAAATAGTGAATAAAAACATTGTGTAGGTCAGGTGCTTCTCAAAGGGAGGAAGTGTGTTTGTTATTGGAGCAATGCCCACTGAAGCTCAGCAGAACAAATCCCATTTCTCTGAGCCGGATCCTTTCTTGTTCTTATTGATCACTGAATCATTAGAAATAAATCACACCGCTACAGTCCTTGTCATGTCAATATATTCAGTCACATTTAATGACCCCGTTCATAAAGGTGATGGGTACTGTGCAAACTCCAGATGTAACAACATGGTCTCTACTCTTCTCTGTAAAGACCATGTTGCCCGAATCGTATTAAAACACGGGTCTGTAGTGTCTTTGTCCCAGAGGACAAATCTGCAACATTTCATATCTCACAGCAATATTAAACACAACTGTAATGTTTTGTTTTGCTGTCCACTGTCCAAATGGATGCAAGCAGTAGCTGAGAAGGGGACACCTCACAGCACGCTCTTCCTCTCCTGATTGAAGTTTCTGTGGAGGGGTGACTTCCATCCAGGTGCTTTGAATTTCAAATTAAGTGTAAAAAAAAGAAAGCAAGACTGCTCTTTTTGTTTTTTGTGCAAACCAGAGTAAAGGTCACATATTCTCCCTCTGTCCTGGCTTTCCTTGGCACGCAGTGGCCCTGACTGACCGTGAGCCATCCGTCTCCAGAAGTGCAGTCCCACTGATCACTGCGGTGGTGATGATGATGAGAAGGCTTTGAGGAGCAGGTCAGCAGCCAGGCCCGGGGAGATGGCTCCTTTGGTGACCCTCTCCTCGAGGTGAGGTAGAGCCTCTCGGACACTGGGGTGATTCCGGAAATGGCAGAGGGCGTTCTCCTGGATCAGACTCCACATCCACACCTTCTGCTGGGCCCTCCTCCGGCCCCGCAGTTCACCGCAGGCCAACATGGCGTCCCGGTACGACTCCATCTTCGCCCAGACCTCTGGGATGCCCTCAATGGTGAGCGAGGAGGCGCGCACCACCTGGAGAGGAAGTTAGGGGGGTAGGGGGGGGGGGGGGGGGGGGGGTTCGGGATGCATGTGTGAATTTAGTAGAGTCTCTTTTTCAACGACCAGGTGGTAGTCTGGACAATTCCACTGTGCAGCCTGAGGGTATCACCATAGGCACAGCAAACTGCCGTCCATTGTCTACTTGGTATGGGGAGTTGGAACCGTGATGTGGACTTGTGCCTCGTGTTTGAGATTCTGTGTGGAACTACACGTCTCATGGACAGAACCCCCAAGAAAAGCTGCCAGAGGCGACTTGTATTGTGCAGATGCTGCAAAATTGGACAATCAGCCTCTTCTATGAGAGCAGCAATCCTCTGGAATACTCTACCTATACAATCCACTGTGCACAGCAGTTTTATTATCAAACTTAAAACAAAGGTTAAAATTCTCCTGGCACCCAAATGGTTAAATATAGAACTACAATATCCCGCCTTTAACTACAGCCGAGGATCCTCGTCGCATGTCGTACTCTCTTCTTTCTCCCCTTGTTTCCCGTCTGTCTCTGTACTGACATCTGTCCCAAAAACATTAAACTTTTCATTCAAAATTGTCTGTAGGTTCGTTTAAAACTGAATTTCCTCTTATTTCTTCATGCAAAGTCACTTTATATTGTGGTTTTTTTAATTATTTTTGTCAGTTCTTATTCATGTTGGGGCTACAAGAGCAACCCTGACGCATTATGTAGATTTTTAAAACGTCAGTGTTGATTAATGTGCATTTGGATAAGCAGTCAAACAATAAGGTCCTGGATGACAATAAAAACAACCATTAAAATAAATACTGCTCTACACTGTGACACCAAAACACTTCGGGTTTCTTTTGACAAAGATATAGTTTAAAGGTGCATAAGCTTTTTTTCCTAGGATAAAGGAACATTTTGAACATAGATAATTGCACTTGAGTTTGGAGCGTTGCTGCTTTTTCCGTTCTGTTCAGGATCATTTTAGCAATGCACCTTCCACCTGGAAGAAGCCGTCATGTCCCTAAAACCTCCTTCACACAAGCAATCTGGTGATAAATGTCACTCGTGTGCTTCCTTCTTGTGACCGCGTGTCTCTTTTCAGAGAAATTACGTGATGAAACTCAGCGTAATGTTCAAATTCAACCGAGAAGACAAAGAGCCTCAGATTCAGGAATACAAAAGAAGTCAGGCCATTCATTCGGATGTGAAGGACCCATAAAAGTGCTTCTATAAAAGTGAACCTTCTGGTTTTTTTATCACTTAATTAAACGCCTGTGAATAAAAATGAGAAAAAGGGAGTTTGGAGAAGGAGACGAGAGTCGACCTCAGTGTCGATGTCAAACACATCCACAGATACTCCACCACCTCCAGGCTGCTGGAGTGTGAAGACGTTACATGTGTCACTTGGAGGTAATTGATATCAACTGGTGTTCGACAAAGTTGAATGTGACAGCTGATAAATATTGGCGGCTCGTGATCAACAGCCAATTAAGAATCCTCTAATTGCATCATTAAGTTCATCATTTTACAAGCACTTCAGTTGAGTCTGATGCAAACACAGGAAATCAAACTTAGTGAAATGAAATGTAATGCTCATTTGCTAATTATCATTTCAAAGGACAAGTTAAAAAAGAAACGAAAACCACATATGACCTTATACGGCCCCACTGATCTCTTATTCTTATCTACGTTTGAAGATGTTGCATCTGTCCCAGGAAAATGGATCAAATGGGATTTAGATTGTTGTGCTAACAGCTATGAACATTTTGATTATTTTCAAGAAACAAATGTTACTTTTCCTCTGCATAATCTCGTGACCTCATGAACTACTTTCTACTGATCAGTTAATTGAGAAAATACTTGTTCTTGGAACAACTGACCCCATGAAGGGCGACTCCAGCCATTTAGTTGTGAGCTTTTCTAAAGACTAGCAAGAGACACATTCAGCTCCCAAAGCACCAGTTTCTCGACATCCCATAGTCCAACTCATAATTAATAATAGTTTTTCTACATCTTTCTGACATTTTATGGAACAAACAATGATCGCAATCAAAAAGAATAGTTAGTTGCAGCCCTAATTGTTCGTTAAAGTAGTTAGGTCTCAAGATTTTTCACATATTACCAAGAACTTAGAAATCGAAGCAGCGTTGATGTCGTTGCCATTCATACGTCACGTTTTCATGCTGAGCGCGGTGGACAACAGAGGGCAGACTGGTGAAGAGGAGAGACGGCGAGAGACTAAATCATAGATTATGCTACTGTAGGCCAAAAAAGACAGACACAAAAGAGGGCAAGACAGCAAAAAGTCAGGCTAGATACAGAGAGCAGACTACGAGGAGAAGCCTCTCAGCTTTTATGTTGAGTGCGCAGGCTTCTAATCAGCGAAATGCATGAGACAGCAGCCCAGCAGGAGTAGGGGCTGGGGGTGAGGAGAGGGGTGGGATGTGGGGGAGGGAGTGTTTCCTGGCAGCTTGCCCAGTGGGCAGATGCTGCATTGGGCTGGGAAAACAAAAGGACAAGGCCAGGCAGGCAGGCGGGTGAGCTGGGACATGCAGGGAGGGGTGGGACACTGCAGTACTGAAACCATGAAGCCATGACATCATCACCATCATCATCATCCTCCCGCCCCATCCTGGGTCAACTGACCTCTCAGTGGGATGGCTTGTTGGCTACACAGAGCAGCACTGCTGCTGCTGCTGCTGCTGCTGCCGCCGCCCAGTAAGTCAAACGTTGAACACTTGTCAATTATCCTTCTGTATTTCTTAAAATGCCTCTTTATTCTGTTGTTGGATCCCTTCCTCACTGCACTAACACACACACACATTCCCTTACACACACCTTAGGGTTCCAGGACTTGGACTGCCTCCTTAGCAGCTTGAGTGCGCTGGTGTATTCAGCCTGGATCCTCCTGGCTGGCACCAGCAGGTCTCCATCCGCTTTCGTCACCACCACCAAGTCGGCCCTCTCAATGATGCCTCTCTTGATACCCTGGACAGAGATTTTGGCATTAAATGGGAGGGGGGAGGGGGGGGGGGGTCATTAGCTTCTCAAAACACTGTAAATAAATCTGATGTCTAGACACCTAATCTGCTGAGGGATCTCTGTACAGAGTGATGGATGGAGCTGTGGTCGGCTGCCAGTTTACTAATTTATTGCTCCGATATTGTTGCTCTCCATCGATCCCTCTCTGCTGTCAGCTTCCAGGTGATTTAAAGCGAGGAGCGCAGTTGAGTTTATTTGAAGCCGTTACTCTAAGAAGTGCCCTTCACCTGTTGAAACCACAGGTTGAAATGTCCTTTCAGTTCAGGTCTTTGTATTCAGCTGGTGACTCAAGGCTAGAGCAGATGTAGAGAAAGTCTGCAGCTGTCAATGTTGTCTGGGCTTCATAAGTTATTTTGCTCCGCTGGAGTCATGTAATGCGTCGTAAAATCTATATGGCACATGGTTTAGTGGCACTTTTGCAATTTATAGTTTAAACAAGTCAAACTGTGCTGTTGAGAATACTCGACTTAAAATCTGAATAACATACGTTTACTGTATAGATGTTAGTTTGATGACTTTTAATTTAAGATATATAAAAAATGCTTCATGTCCCACAATAATCACCATAATATTAATCCTGATGAGTTAGGCTATTCAAGTCATTCATTTAGCTACATATCAAACAAACTTATCTGAAGTTTATTGAATGACAAAAGTAAAGAATAATGTTCAGTAAATTGTTTTCATGCCACTACCAGACCAACTTTATAACATGAACATTATTCAACCTGGAACATCTTCTATTCTCTTTCTTCCGGCTCAGTTGAAACAACATTGGACACTGATGGGCTTGCTGCTCAGCTCGTGTTTTCCACTGACCTGGAGTTCATCGCCCCCTGCTGGCGGAATCAGCAGCACAAACATGTCAACCATGTCAGCCACTGCGAACTCTGACTGGCCCACACCTACAAACAAAAAGACAGATTTAAGTGTCGACACAGATCAGCAATGTGACAAAATACACCGCTTACCCTCACAGCAAATCAGACAAGAACAATAAGTAAATCAATGAAAACTAAATCCATAATGAAGAGCCCTGAGATGAACGTTGTATCCGACAGTTTCTTGTATGAACAGAAGAAAAATAAAAGCAATTCACCGTATAAAAAAAAATTAAATGAAAAGAAAGTCTTGCTCAGGACTTGTTCAGAAGTTCAAAAATGCTTTTGAATAATCATGAACTTCCACAAACTGCATGTCCATCACACTGAATAGATTCAAACCTCAACAGCTAGTATTGACCAGATTGTATCGGCAGGAATAAGTATCAAAATCTGAGTACTGAGAGTTACAACGAATACTTGCTGAGATTGTCGTGTAATTTCAGATATTTACTGACCTCAAGACACACATTTGTTCACTTTATACTGTATTTAATTTGGAAAAGTTCTTATAAGGCAATTTTAAAACAGCACTGAACATTGATGAATTTGTGTGGTTTGGTTTATTTTGTTCACACAAAAAAAGGCACATTATCATTTTCACGCAATTGTCAGAAAATGACAATTCCTATTTTTATATAAAAAAAAAGGTGTATATTACAACAGCAAAAATAACAACTTACCTACGGTCTCTACAAGGACAATGTCGTATCCCGCTCCCTCACAGAGAACAATGGCCTCATTAGTTGTTCTGGTGACTCCACCGAGTGTTCCTGAGGCCGGAGATGGCCTGATAAAGGCGTCCATGTCCCTGGAGAGTTCAGTCATACGAGTCTTATCACCCATCAGAGACCCTGCAACGAGAGGGACGAGTCAGGTTGTGTCATGAATTTAACATTCATTCGAGTAAAAGTGCTGCTGTAGCCTAATTAAGGCATCAAAACATACATAACCAATTTAAATCTTTACACATTACAAGTTCACAAATAAATGTAATGTGCATTGTAAAGCACCCAAAAGCTTCATCAGAATCCTATACATGATGACGATGATGCTGAGTTTACCTCCTGTAGTGCAGGAGGACGGGTCAACGGCCAGCACTGACACCTTATGTCCCCGTCCTGTTAACATCTTCCCCACCACCTCGATGAAGGTCGACTTCCCTGCTCCTGGAGGACCGGACAGACCTGAGAAACGAAAGCAATCCAATCAGCAACAACTGGCACCAAGGACGGGGTTTCCTCACTTAATACTTTGTAGAGACAACCGGTTTGTGGACCTAAAGTGTGGTAAAAGCCTGTGCACATACAAACTATGACTGCAAAGGTTCATGGGACATCCTATCACCAAGTTTAAAATGATGTTGCACGCTTTGTAGAAACATTTGAAACACGAAGCAGATTATAATATTTAACTTTTTAACTGCATTTTAGCTCCGTTTTCTCCGTTGAGAAAATGTAGATTGCGCAGTTTTGTTCTCAATTGCAACAATGAAGCATGATTTTGCTTCAGAAGTTGAAATAATTTGACTTATGGCACACAATAAAACTACAGCATCGTTAAATCATCAAGGGGATTCTTGTTTTTCTGTGTTGTGGAACACTATGGTTTGATAAGAAAACGTTTAAATGGGAATTTAAATTGGGGACAAATTCATGATGAACCAGCAACTCCTCCCAACAGCCTATATTGCGGTGGCCCTGTGTCAGACCCTTTTCTAAAGACATTAATCATTTAGCTTATAGTGCTCACAGGTGTGCATTCTTAAATATAGTGTATTCATCAAATTACCACAAAGTAGGCCTAGGGCCATGCATAGTGTGCGTTACTGTACTTGATAGGACCTTGGAGGAGACGTGGTCTATACATACACTCAGTGGCCACTTCATTTGGTACACTTGTAAAATCTGATGCAATCCAATACAACAGCTCAGCCATAAACTCCACCTTTAAAAAGATGTTTAGTTTTGATTGACAGGGACAGAGCGGTATCACGTTAACTACAGCATTAGAGTTTATTACTGAGGGAGTAGTTTGCGTTTAGCCAGATTGCATTAAACTGAAAGGTGTTTCTAATGTTTTACCCCCCCCCCTCCCCCTCCCCCCCATGTATAAACATGAGGCAGGAAGAATATTAGAAACTTGTTTCAATATAATGTAGTCCAGTACAAGTTTTAAAAAAAACTACGAATAAGTACAACCTCAATAATAAACATATAACAGACAGTGTAAACACAAATATTATAGTCTTGCTAAATGCAGAATATGTGGCAGATCTGTTGTATTGGTGTACCTAGTGGACAGGGTGTGTAGTGTCGTTCAGTTCCCTTGGTGGTGTCTTCACAAAAAGCCCAGCTGAAAACAAACCACTTAAACACAGATCACACACCCACTCGGAAAGCCACTGGCTTCCCTCCATTACGGCTCTCCTGCTCCTTCCTGTAGGCCAGCACCCTCTGCAGCAGCACCTGGGCCAGCTCCTTTTTCCTGGGATGCTGGGTCTCCACCAGAGTGATGGACTCAGCCAGAGACGCCCGCTGTCCTCCGATCAGCCCCTCATATAGTTTGTCCAACAGTCTTTTCTCAGGCCCGCTCAGGTCCTGTATGTGCGACCCGAGGGCTGTGCTCACACCCCTCTTGTGCTGGCAGCTGGGACCAGGGATGGTGCTCTGGTAACAAGTGTGGGGACCAGTGAAGACCCTTTGGCTGAGGCAGCATGTCGTGGTGCCCGAGGGGACAGTGAATGAGGAGGGAAGAGAAGCGATGTGGGGGAGGAGGGAGAAGCCAAACCGTTGCATTTTATGGTAAATGTGGGGCATCTAGGAGGAGAGACAAGATGGAAAACGAGTCAGTGGTGGCTTTTACATTACATAACATTACAGTCATTTAGCAGACGCTTTTATCCAAAGCGACTTACAATAAGTGTATTCAACATCGGTTTTCAAGAGAACTACTAGTCACCAGAAGTCATAAGTGCATCTCCTTTTTTCAAACAAGCATCTAAGAGCATAAACCAGAGCCAAAGTACAGTGCAGAAACAAACGAATGCAATAAGTGCCACAAACTAATACGAATACAGTAAGTGCAAGGGATATTTTTTGCAAAGGCTATTTTTCAGCATATGAACTATCATGTTTTATTATTTAAATGACAAAATGACGGAACCCTATTCTAT
Organism: Melanostigma gelatinosum; assembly: GCF_949748355.1. Classification (NCBI taxonomy): domain Eukaryota; kingdom Metazoa; phylum Chordata; class Actinopteri; order Perciformes; family Zoarcidae; genus Melanostigma; species Melanostigma gelatinosum. Next base: position 19,586,489 of record NC_136644.1, on the reverse strand, counting down.
CCCATACACTTTGCAGTGACGTAACTTCCAGACAGCAACACAAGTTGCAGTTTTAACAGTTATCTTCCGTAGGACTTTAAGCTAACATTATGTGAACGCGACGTTTTCCCCGCCCTGCGAGCGTAAACACAGTTGTTACAAATGCAGCTAATTAAAACGCTTGTTGAAAAAAACAAAATTGTTTGAAATGAGAATTCAGGCTGACCTCGTCCCAGCTGCATGGAGGTGTGTTACAGGTTACAAGTTAACGTTACATGTCAACTCATCCTCTTCCTGTTTCCGGTGACGTAGGGCACCGCCTCCGACACGCGGTTCCGTCGATTCATTAACGCAATGAAAAATATCTTTAAACTCTATGATTGAACACATCTATAGAGAGTATTTTAAACGGTATTTGTTGAAAAAATACATGTAAACGTTATGAGTCGTTTATGTAAAGTATTAAGTAAACATTAAACTCCAATGACAGTGGATACATTTAGCCAGCAGGTGGTAGCAGAGGTTAATTTTCCCTAAACATGTAGCAATATGTTGTGATCCCCAGATTGTTGTTATATTTACAATTATAGCTTGTTTTGAAGGTATTACTCGCTATGCATTCTTTATTTATAACCAGGCACCTCTAAAATGTTCAAGGACTGTGTATCACTGTGGGCTGCAGAGTGTTTTGGACAATTTCTCTTCACATTAATGATAATAATGCATGATAGGTGGAGTGGAAAAATGCTCCATTTTACATATTTACATCCCAATAAGAAGCATAAAGGCAAATCTGACTTTAGACCAGAGGGTTATCTTGTTTGTAATTCATTACACTCAATATTAGCAGCTTTATGCAGACTGGACTCAATAGAAAGAAAACAAAGTAAAGAAGTACACTCAGCAGGTTTACAGACACGTTATCATACTCAAAGTTCTTCACTTTATGTGTTGTGTTTAACGTTCACCTAAACTTGAGGATACTTTTAGTCTACATTTGAATTATTAATATTCACTAAACATGTGCAGCGCATACAAGACTATGGGATTTACATGTCCATTTATATTGGGGTACAATTGACTAACACAACCTGATCTGAGTAGACTTGTTTAGTCAGCATTTCCACTGCAGGTGAACAACACACTTATCCATACAATAAGTATTTTGTCGTAAAGGAAGCTCTGGATGTACTGCTGGAACTTTGAGTCTCTGCGAAAAGAGCAAATAAATAATTGTTAAAAAAATTAAGTTAGGAAGAAAAAACAAAACAAAAACTCTTAATAAATGAGTGATTTTCTATGTATAAACAGGCGTAAAATACTGAATGTCGCTCATTCACACAATAGCAAACATTACTTTCTCTTTACATGATAAATCAGTTTATATTTGGTCACTTTATTTCTCAGTCAGAAGCGCATACTCACTCCAGCTCAGGTGGTGGAGTGAGATAAGAGTAGAGAAAAATGGATAAAGATTAGTAGGATGGACAAATAACATTTGCGTTTCTAAATAAGTGTATATTGCATGGATAATCAGTACGTAGCTAGTTTAAGCAATTTCATAGTGGCACATTGTTTCCTTTACAATTTATTTTAGAAAAAATAAATGAAACCACAAATTACGATCGAAAAATGGGTAAATTAAAATCAATTTTACAGGACCATACTAGATAGGAAGACAAATCTGCATATTTCCAGAAAAATGTAATGACACCTATCTTTGTGTGTTTCAAGTTTGGATTGAAAGAAGGGAGACACCTCTGGATTATTAGACCATCACAGGGCTGCAATATGCTGGGTATACGAACACTCACCAACACTTTAAGTCATAGACATTCAGAGTCTCTAGTCCACCTGACGTGCTTCTCTGTGGAATTTGGGAGAAAAATGCAAAGTCTTGGGAGGCAACAGCACTAACCACTGTGCAACCATACCACCCACGTCATGTAGTCAGATGGAACTCCTGCGTGCACGCACACACACACACACACACACACACACACACACACACACACACACACACACACACACACACACACATTTAAGTCAGTGAGGGGAGCTTCCTGGAAAATTGTTGTCAGTGTTCTAGGATTGTCACAATGTGCCCCATAAAACAAAATGGGAACACATCATTTCATGCATTTTCCTGCAATTTACTGGAAAATGCAATCATGCTTAACATTAGAGCAGTTGGCTTTCAGATGCACTTGTAATTGTTGTGCCTCCCTAATTGAAGGTCTACGTTTATATGCACACACACACACACAAAGTGGTTGACGTTTTTGAAAGTCCCCGACAATACCATGATGCATATTTTCTTTGCATGGGTGGCCTGTAATTGAATAAACAGGGCACAAAAAAAAACACATGCCCTGTTCATAAAAGAGACAGACATATTGGAAGTATTGAAACAAATTTATTGAATCTTCCAGTAGAGGCTTGATATTCATGGAATAAAACTGCTTTTCTGGGAGTTTTACTGAGCAAAAACACAAAGAAGGAGAAAAACTAAAACAAAACAAAGAGGCAATGTGTGAAAGTGCAGACAGACAACAGAAAACATGTTCAAAAAATACAAAAAGAATGTAAAGAGTAATACAGTTCAACAGCAAAGAGGATTGCTCAAAGCATAAAATAACTGAATGGCAAAAATCTGCATTTAATAAAAAAGAAAAATCATATTAGGGCATCTGTAACTGATACCCTTTTCTCAGTCAACAATTAAAATTTGAATGCTCAACATTTTCCCATAACAGTCATCTAACATGTTTTGCTCAGTTGATGTAAAAAGAGAATGGGGGAGTCACTGAAATATTTATGTCCTCAATGTGACTCCGTATTTGACACATTTGATTTCGCTGCAGAGTATAAAGCAATGGACAAACTAAAATGCACTTGTATTTGCCTCTGCTTCATGATCTGTGTTCAGCTACCAGTCTTAACTGTGTAACACTACACTAATCAAACTATGCGTTGCAAAAACCAGACTGCACAGCACATATTCTAACGGTGAATATATCTAAACACTATTCCTTTTTCTTAAAATTCATTTGAAACACGAGTGTAACACAAGATGAGCAACATTTAAACATTAGTTTTTTTTCGGAATAGTCTGAAATGCCTTTTAAGTGCCATGCCCCACACTAAACCCCACTCTTAACTCTCAAACTCCCCCCAATGTTGCCCTCTGATTATTTGTCATGATCTCTGATATGGGATTTTATTTATACAACAAGTTTGTACTGCTTTAATATTTCAGCCAAAAAAAAGAACACTTTGAAGAAACGACATTCTTGTTGACGTATCTGGAGATGATTACAATTTTTCAGTCATACTGGTCAAGTCCCTGCTAACTTTTTTACATGTCGTAAGTACATTTCATGCCAACCTCATTGCAGTCAGGCAGCAAGACAGCAGCCGACTGCAATTTTGGTGGAATGTCCCATAATTATTGTAACTACACAAGTATATCTGGATTTCAGAGGGAATATTTATATGAAAACTAGTAATGAGTCAGAATAATAGAACAATGAAAAAGAGACATTGTTGGAGCAAGATCAGGGAGGATACTTGCGTCATGATGATGGTCTAATTATTACAGTTGGTCACAAAGATCAAGTATCTTCCAGTTGCATCACGCTCACTTTGCTTTACTCCTCTCCCAGACTGTAAATGTGCCCAATTCAGACATCCTTCAAGTAGAGAACAAACCAATTTTAACAACTCGCCCAGCCCTACTTGTCCCAGATCAGCTTGTTTTTCAGTCAAAATGTCAATCAGTTATCGGGAAAGGCAGGCTGGCTGAACCACAAGCCGATCTGTGACCCTATTCTTGCTACTTAGATCAAAATGCTGGGCTATGGACAGCCACGGGGCTGAGGACAGTGAAGCCTAGGAGACGGAGGATATAGGGTTGTGCGGGGAGCCCATCTGGGTTAGCACCTTATCCAACCACTGCAAGGGACCATGCAGGTGGATCTCAATCCAGCAGGGTGTGCTGGTCACATCCTGGCGGTGGTACTCTGCTCCCCAACCCTGGAACACATGAAAACACATCATTTAGAATGTATGCCACACCACTGTACAAGTTCTTGTTCTACTTGCTCTGAATTTTTGACTGTCGAGTGCTCGTGTTGTGTTCTGCTTGAGTACATGTTCATATTTTACATCAGGATGTTCCATGGTAACGCTGATATTTATACCCAATTAAAATAAAGGCTATTTGAATATCTGATCTGTTTTTTCTGATGTGATCTTTGTTTGTATTGATTTTCACTGACAAGAAAACTACAGAAAAAGATGAAAACAGTTTTTATCTTTTCATCTAACGAACAGTTAAAAAGGTGCATCAAGTAATAGAAAGTGAGGAGAAAACACAAATGAACAACTTATTCCATTGCGCACCAAAAAAAAACCTGTGTTTGCAGTGCAAATGTAATTTCAAATTCAGATTTTTGTGATTTTATAAAATCCAATGTTCACCAAATTAAACATTTATAAATTCCCAGATATATTTAAAAAAATTAAAATAAATAAACATGATGATACTTAGTATTAACAGTGACTCAATTGTAAAAGGTAAGTCAGTCTATACTAAATATACTATAGGAAGGTCAATATTCGCATTAGACAATCCAAAAACGTCATATTGCTGAATCTGATCAGCTCACCTTAACGAAACTCATGCGGATGGTGCACATCTTTGTGAGCTCATAAACAGCCTCGAAGCCGTGGTTGACGGACTGGGCCAGCAGCTCGGCAAACTCCTGGTTGTTGAAAATCTTCAGGCTGCAGCCGCTGGGAATCTTACACACAGTCGTGGGATGGAAGCCGTGGTGGTAGTTACAGTTACGACTCTGGACGAAGATACTGCTGTCACTCAGACATTCCGCGTACACCTCCCCGCCAACATAATACAGATGGACACCTGAGAGGAAGCAGGAGAGAATTAAATGTTGGTCACTGGGAGAAGCGGACCTGTCGTGTCACTTTCATCAGCAAAAACTTATCTTAAAACCAATACACTAAAACGTTTATTCAATTTGTTGTAATTGTTCCTATTGACAACATGAATTGATTTAGTCCCGTCTGCTGACAGTCCATGCATTGCAGTCATTGACCGGCTCTCCGTACTGCACCTTTGCCGATGTGCCGCCGGGTGTTCTCAATGGTGGAGTTGCGGTTGACGTTGGAGAGCAGGCCGAGGCAAAATCGGTTGCGGTTGTTGGAGGGATCTGTGAAGCCATCGACGAGCACGCTGGTGGAGGACGCCTGGAAGGCCTCTCCGACGCGATTATTGAGCTCGTAGTAAACAATAGAGCACCAGTGCTTGGGTTCCTCATAGGCCACGGGCTGCACATCTGCACAGGAAACACATTAACGGGTCAAAGGGGTGAGCTGAGTACACTGGACACGCAGAGACAGACACATTTAATGCACATTTAAGACTCCTCAGAGCAGACTCCTGTACAGACAAGCTGCCAGGAGCCGCTGATGCCAGCTGTAAATCGTATTCATCCGCACAATTATTTCTGGCAAATTGTCCCCAATAGCCCATTAACGATGATTAGAATAAATACATAGGACCCACTGGCTACATTTGTATACATTTATGCTGACCAAAATCAATGCAGATACATCCTAAAGTATGCCCACTGTCTGAGGTCTGCGTGCCAGCCTTTATTGAGCAGAAAAACAGTCAATAGACGGTGCCTGGCCATGCTCTCTGAGCCAGTGCCAGCTGGCCTCACCCACTCTGAGAGAGAGGAATACATCTTGTTTATCTAAGCACATACTTCTCCTCAACTTCCTGTAGCATGGCACTAGCTAGCAGGTGTGTGTTTGTCTGTCCCCTTCCCAGAACTGGCCTACAATAGAACCCTGCTCCCCTGTTCAGGATGCAGCTTGTGGAAAACCAAATTCCCACTTTCAGCAAACATTTGAACAGCTCTTCCCACTAATGCTGTCACCATGTGCGGGCAGAGTTTCTGGGCCTTGAGTGCATGATCATAAAAATATGTTGTTGGTCATGTGTGGAAAACTGAAGTTCATCGTTCAGCAGTTATTCCAATGTGTGGCGGGTCAAATTTTATTTCAAACACCTGCATAGTGTGTTAGTTCAGTAATTAAAAATGTAACCATGAAAGAGAAGGATTGGTTTATTATTGGTTTATTAAGGTTTATTTATAAAACTTCCTTCTCTTTACAGGCATCAGTGGACTCTCACCTTTCACTCAGTTATTCGGTCAGCAAGAGAAACTGCTCTCATTCAGATATTCAGCTGCTCGTTAAACAAAAAAAACAAATTGTCGTGGCAGGTTGTGTGGGAATAAAAAACCCTGCCGCTGTTTTGTCTTTGCATGTAGAGCATCCTGCTCAACTATCGGGCTTTGCTTTTATTATCTTATGTGAGATGAGGACAAAAATCGAACTTCAAGGATTGCCTTGTAATTAAAACAAAAACGGCCACAAAATGTGCAATAATCACATCAAAAATAATTACAGCGATAGTCTATGAATGAATAAATATACTGTAGTCTATGACAACATATCGGCCTAAAATAAAATACCTGGCTTTGTTTAGACTGTCTGTCTCCTCCGCTGCGTTTCAGCACCCGGGACAGCACACACACACGCGCGCACACACACACACATGCATCCACTACACACACAACAAACGCTATCCATCTGAGAATAACTAAGAATTAAAGTTGATGCACAATGAATAATGCAGGATAACTATTCCTTCTTTTACGGGCTATTTGAGATGTTTGGGGTAATGCAGATACATTAATTTAAACAAAAACAAAACTGATTTAGACATCGAAGCTTCAAATTCGGGTCAGCCTTTAAATGGGATGGCTCTGGACTCCCGATTCATGTACATTGTGCAGTGCGCTCAATTACGTATTCATGCACGGTTCACATGTGTCTCCAGCGCAATAAAGCCAAAACCACATAGTCGAGAGAGCAGCAATTATTACACCACATTTCGGATCCGAAAGTTGCAGGTAATTAGTGAATCTTATTGGTAACGAGTTTCAAGCCATTACCACCAGCAGAGATGACATAAGGCCTAGCTTTTAAAGACCTCGTAACAACTGCTCTGAGGCCTGTCTTAATTTGTTGAGGCTTTGAGCTTCCCATGGGCTCGCACCCACAGACAGAACCTCGCCGTCAGCGAGCAGATCCTTTCCACCAACTGTTCAGGTTTTATCTGACAGGATATGGCATACAAACTCATCCGAGGTTTTCCTTTATTTTTTGCATTTGGAGGTTGACCACAACACAGAAAAAAAAAAAACGTAAAGAAAAAACTTCCCAGAACTCTTTGCACCTGCAGATCAAGGGAAGCCGGTGCAGACAGCTTTATGTGGATGATATCACTGTGAACACAAGGACGGGTGTATGCGTGTGTGAGATAGCGACTGCCATGGTTACCTGGCCGGTTGTTACTCTCTAGAGGCAAAGCTGGAACCAGGAGGTTGGTGTCCATTGGCTGGGGACAATCCTGAGTCATCTGCTCCTCTGGGGGCATGTAGGCAGGAGGGGGTGTCTCTGCATCAGGAAGGAGGCAAAAACAAAGAGCAGTGAAGTGAGTTGTTGTCCGGCACTGAGGAAAAGTGGAAGACAAGTTCACTGTTGAATCTCACCTGGCATTTGGAATGGACTGCTGGGGTCAGAGCTGGATGGTGACTGAGGGAAGGTGGCGCTGCTGCTGCCACTCCCCGGCGAGTTTGGGTCGCTGTTTACCGGTGAAGTGGGGAAAGCGGGGGGCATTGTGTTGGCCTGAGTGAAGGATTCTGGGAAGGTGGCATTCTGCGGCATGTGCGGCTCGTTCTGTTGTAGAGGGTTGCGGAAGCGAGGCAACATTGTATGCTTGGCGTTGAACTCACTGTTCCTCGGTACCAACACAGGGGGCAGCACTGACGAGGGAGAAAGACATCGACATTGTTAAAACAGGAAATGCTTTGATGCACCACAAGTTCTTTGACCAAAAATGTTTTTTCTGTGTGCAGAGATTCTTTAAATCCATCAGAACGACACTCCACTAACAAGTCAAACCAAACATCGTTTTAACAGTGAGTCCACTGAGCACTATTAATATGACTTAATAAACTTATCGGCTTTTTTCTCTCCCTTCTGATAAGGGCTGGGTGATACAATGCCATAAACTGTGAGACAATATAATTTGTCAACTGTCAGATTTGACCGAACTAGTTTTTTTTTTGCCATTGTAGGCAATGTTGTAAATCAAAGAGCTGTTTCAAGGCAATACACAACTTTTACATCATTTATCTTTGAGTGTCTTCACGTTATTGTTCTGTGATTTATGTGACTTGGCTGCTGGCGTACTTGACCATTGGCTTTAACAAAGAAGACAAAACAAATCTATACAAACTCAAAAATAACTAAGTTATTTGATTCCAACATCGTAAAAAAAAAAGTTCTTTCCTGCACTCGCCATGTTTCTACGTTCTGAGCACAGATGTCTGCATTTTTTAAAATGTCAGCCTCCTGCCTGTTGGTCTTAGCCAGCGGTATTCGGTCCAGACTCTCAGGTTTCTGATCTGAAAGGACATTTTGACGCAGGCCATTCTTGAGGAATTTATCACTTGGGGTAAATAAATATCCTGGCTGATGTGAGGGCTATTCAGGTGCAGTGCATACAAACTACAGAGATACGCCCCACTTGTGTCTATAAATACCTGCGCAGATAAATAAAGCCGGTGCTGAAATTTTAACTGGGGGCCCACACTGCTGTCAGTGTTGCTGCAGGTAGCCCATGTGTGCTGCAGCAGGCCAATGCATCAATGTAGCAGTGTATTTCAAAGCTTATATGTGGAGCAGGTGTTTGGTTGAATAGTGCAGGGAGATTGACAGGATGTGTGTGTGTGTGGGCGGGTGGTGTTAGGGGAGAAGGGGAGGGGGTAATGTGGACAGACAGGTGCTGTGGGGTTTAATCACCTTAACCCTCCGTCTTCCACCCGCTGCTAAAACAAAAAGTGTGCAAGGCAGGCAACAACTCTTTCCTCCCATTGTGTGTGGATGACCGGCTTCCTGTTCCAGCCATCCTCAGACAAACTGTGCGTGCAGTCGTGTGTGTGTGTGTGTGTATCCTGGTTTTTGTAACGTGTGTGTGTGTGTGACTGTGTGTCTACATGTGTGCATAAACGTAAAAAAGAAAAAAAGGCCAGCAGCACAGACCATGCCCAAAACAAAGCCGTCATTCTCCCCTAGATGGAATTTCCTGCCCCACACGCATGAAAGAACACACACACACACACACACACACACATACTCTTGGCCCTTTACACACTTAGCACTCTGCACACAGCTGTTTCTATCTTGTCAACTGACCCTCATTTTCTATGTAGTAAGGGGCCAAGTCGTGTTTGATTTGTCTTTTTTCTGCTCTACCTTTGCAGCGAAGGCGCTGGAATCTTTTTTATATCTCTTCTGGCATTGTCAGATAAACATAGTTTTGTTGGAAAGCCTGTTCTGTTTGTTTTTAAAAAAAAGAGTCTTTTGTATGATATTATTGGAGTTGGGTTTGTCAATTTCATTATGAACATTTTATACATTTGTAATTTGATGATTTTAATTTGCTGACTTGTGTGAAGTAACTTGGGTTTAAAGGTCCCGTGTTGTAGAAAGTGAGATTTCCAAGTCTTTTTGATTGATAAAGCTGGTCTAGGTGCGATATAAAAACGGTGAAATGATCAAACAAATCAATCCACACAAAAATGCACACAGCCTGTATTCAGAAACTGTGCTTTTAAACGAGCCGTCAGGACTTCCAAAAGGTGATGTGGGGTTTTTTTCTGTCATTTTTAAAAGATGAAGACTTTCAGAAAACAGATACTGTAAGAGATTCAGGGGGGGAAATAGTTAAATAAATGACCTGCGTAAGACATTCAAGAAAATTCAAGAGCTTCAGGCTCAAAAAGTTCCTGAAATATTTCTTCAAGGTTTTCCTTCTATTAGGAAAAACATCAAAATGGGGATGTTGCGATCACAGTAAATTGTATGTGTCTGAACCACTAGGACACCAGGATGTCAAATGTTAGACAAATTCAGAAATTCTTTCCATGGATTATGACTCATTCTTATGTAAGGTAACACAAGGAATGCCATGACTAAATGTATATAAGTGGTTATGGTTGAATAATATCACTGACGATGTGGCTGATTCACTTAATAAGGTCAGGGTTGGCCCTGATAGGATCGGTATATCCCTAATTATTTCAGGACCGTATCACTCACCTGGACTGTCCACTCGTTTGTAGTGGTAGGGGTTGATGCACACATCCTTCTGTTTGGAGCCAAAGGGGTACTCGCAGCACTCCAGGGCCTTCAGCTCGTGGTGGGACTGCAGGTCGGGCCAGCGCCAGACCCGGCAATAAATGACATGCGGCAGACCTTTCCTATGGGACACCTGCAGCCGTCCATCCAGGGAGCGGGGGATTGTCACACAGTTACTGAGCTGACCCGGGCAGCTGAGAGCCTTCTCCAGCTCCTCCATGGCCCCCTTCTTCTTTTTCAGTTTCTTAACCAGCGCATCCACGGCCTTCTCCGCCCATTTCTCTTCCTCGTCTCCCTGCTTCCAACCCAGCAGCCGTTTGACCGCCGGGCTGGTGAAGGAGAAGAGCGAGGTGACGTTCATGTTGGACAAAACCGCCCTCCTCCCCTCTCCTTTCTGTCCAAAATACGTGTGAGAGCAGCGGTGGTGGACAGTCTAGTCTTACAAAAGAAAGGGTGAAAAGTGCGTCTGTCCTTTTGGAGTTTCAGATCATCCTCAGCTTCAGCGACGTAAGATCAGATCCTCTTGACAGTCACTTGGCTAGAAGCAAAGGAGAGTTAGGTTAGCATCTATGAGTAACAATTCCTACCAAAAGAGATTTCAAACACACTTCTGCAGATCAGTCCTGCTTGCCGGGTCCTTTCTCTGACAAAGTTGTAGCACCTATGGTACACATGAACCTCTCCTCCCTTTTTGCCTCACAAGCAGCACTGACGTCTCACCATAAAATAGCTATTACAACCCTTGATGAGGCGATGATGTCACCATTATCGCCGTTATGGCCATGTCTGTCACGGCTTCTGGGAAGCTGGCAGAGGAGTCACGACGGACTCCCTCCTGTGACCGTCCGCCCCAACCAGGCATTCTCCAGATAGCTTCCTGTCCGTATGGCTTGTCACATTACCACCACTCACTAATGCCATTTACAGGAAAGGACTTCGCATACAGTATGTGGCCTACACAACCTGTTGGAATTTGTCCTGCAGGTTTAACGCCTGATTCACTTTGCAGACATGTATATTCATTCACAGGGTAAATCTGCCATCATCTTTTTCATGCTGTAAGCTGAGTAGCAGCTCAAGTTCATCGGCCAATAAATTGTCAGTAAGTACTGAAAAATACAATTATTCCATTTTCAATAAAATGACTAAAATTGTTTAGTCCTCAGACCGTTTAAATGGAATTGCATCGATTGGCAGCCGCTTGGGTCCATGTTTACTTCATGTCAGCTTATATCATACACATACACTGTAACGGGAAATCATCTGGGACACATTTGGACTTTGAACTGATCTATAATATGTAAGGGAATGTCCCTCACAATTTTCCAGGGCCAGATTTACAGTGATTTAGCGTAAAACAGATAAAGGCAGCAAATCCTCCCATTTGAGAAGCTAGATTGATTTAAAGAGATTTAAAAGACTCCAAAATCATAATAGCAATTAATTCATCTTATAATAATAGTCTAATCAGTTAATTGTGTCAACACTAATGTGAACACCTAATTTAGAAGATTTTTTGTCAGGTGAGCTTGAAAATGTAAAACAAAATCCAAATCTTCAAATTGCTTAATCCTGCAACCAACAGTCACAGAACCAAAGATATTCAGGTTACTATCATAATAGGACAACCGGCAAATTTTGCATTTGAGAAGCTTAACCCAGGTACATCTTTTGCTTGGAAATTGACTGAAACAATGAATCAGTTATGAAAGTTGCTAAAAATTGTTGAAACTAATTGATTAATAAACTAGTTTCCGCTCTAACTAAATCACAAATATAGCATTATTGCAATATATAACTCAATACACATTGATGGAGGAATGTATCCATATTGCCCATAGTTTTACTTGATATGACTGTAAGTCAAAAACAATAAAAATGCTCTATGTTGCTCTCTCACAAACACGTGAGAAAAAATGTTTGCCAGACAACTCTGCATATATGTGGCATTTGAAAAGGTCTTTCAGATGGAGTCTTTCAATGAGCCGCCTGCTGAGGCAAATGTTCTATGAAGCTTCAACACCACCAACTAAAAACACTGGGGTTTGAGCAGGAATCTGGCAATGTGCAGGACAATAAAAAGGAAGTGCATCTGGACCCCAGAATAAATGTGCCCATTCACTCGGGTCCCACTGGGACAATTCAGCAGCCAGGACGTACACACATTCTAGCTTTTAAAGGGGAAAACAATCGAGCTCTTCCAGTCCCACCTTCTTTTCAAGTTTGTCTGAATGCAATTAGGAAAGATACAAACTGAGTGATGGTTCAGGTTTGGCTTTGCACAACTGTTCGGATGCAATCCTAGAATCAAATGAACAGCTTTTCAGAAATGCACCACCTTTCATCCACACTGACTCATGGGTTGCTCTCTGACAGTAAAGCCTGCAGTATATTGGATTTCCTACTAGCTGGAACAAATACATCATTAAGACTGCTCTATAGTTATTCTTGGCCCTTCAGATTATGGGATGAATAGTGATTTCTATCTTTGTCAGCTACTGCATGTGTAAGCTACATCATACTGACAAACAGGCAGGGAAGTGTGATGAGAACAGGTGCTGTTTACAACGTGTGTGTGTGTGTGTGTGTGTTTGTGTGTAGTGTGTGTTGTGGGGTCCCTGGACTCTTACTATTGCTAACCACAGTGACAGGAAGGCAGCAAGTTGCACCTATACTTAGCTTAACCGCCCGAATCACATTGGCTTATCAAAAGTGACGCTGAACTACTGACATCCGAGGGAGTGGACGTTGGGCTTGTGTATGTGTGTGTGTGTGTGTGTGTGTGTGTGTGTGTGTGTGTGTATGTGTGTGTATGTGTGTGAGAGGAGGGAAAGAGAGAACATATCTCAACACTATGATATCACAAACTACTATCATCCTAAGAGAACAACTCTCCAATATCACAGAGACAGGAAACAGGCTGTGTAGTTATGTCTTCATAGCTGTCATCGCCGGCACAGCAGCGACATCACTTCCTCTTGCTGGGAGCTGCAGGTTTTTCCACAGGTGCAGGGTGGGAGAGAAAAAGGCGGTTTCCTAAACCGGCCACCTTCGACCATTAACTTCCTTTCTCACTCTCTCTCACACCGGTTTCCTGTTAAAAGCGGAGGATGGGTCAGAAAGGTCATGGGCGTGGCCTCTGTGGTCCCGCCTGTTATTGGGTGGTTGCAAAACACTTTTCAATCCTCTTTAAATTATTTGTTATTTTTGCTGCTTGCTGTTCCTCCCTACAGTAGACGTGTGTGACTGAAGAAAATCTGCTATCAAAGCTCCGCTAATTTGGTGATAGACACATTTTCATCACAATAAAAGTCCCCTGCTTTTATTTTGAAGCACTAAAATCAGGAAATGTTGGGTTTTCATCAACAGTAACTTTACACGACAGCAGGCTTCAGCTGTGCTCCAGCCCTGGTTTTCCTGTGTGATGCGAGACCTACGTTTGACACATTTTGTCGCATTGACAAGACAAGTGTTACCACGACCTGACTTATCCTCACACAAAGCAAAAAGGCATACTTGAGCGCAACAATATAGCATGAAGTTCAATCAGTGATAACTGCAATATCACCTTGTACCACCAGTCAGACATATAAGGAGTCTTTTTAATCCACTCCCAGTCACAAAGCTGCTTTGATGTCTTCTCTGTAGCCAGAGCTATCAGTTCAGGACTGGCTGCAGAAAGACAACCTTTAATACATTACAGATGTAAAATGACAGAAGGTTCTGTACTGTAACATCTGGAGCAGGCTTCACAACCCTCTGCTGTCATTCTGCTGCAGCTGGACAACATTTCGCTTGGATATTTTCGATCCTGACACTTATAAATATCTGACCGCATGCTTATTTAAATGGTCTGATCAGGCTGTAACCTCCAGTTCTGCCGAGTGAAGCCAAAGCGGACTTGTCTTAAAAGCATTCTCTCCACTGACCAGCAGGGGGCGCCTCCTTCAGATGCAAAAAGAAGTCTGATTGTATGGAAGTCTATGAGAAAATGACTCTACTTCTCACTTGATTTATTACCTCAGTAAACATTGTAAACATGAGTTTATAGTCTCAATTGCTAGTTTCAAGTCTTCTTCAACACAGCCTGATGTTCATTTAGTAAATTATGGTCCATTTAGAGTCAAATAGACCATAAAGCAGGGCATGCTGTAGGGCGGGCTTACTGTGATTGACAGGTCGCTGCCGCTACCAGAGCCGTACACACCGTCTCTACGTCACTCCTCTGCCTTAAATCAATCAGGAAATTGTCATTTATGCTTTTCTAGTCGCCAATCTCTGATAATGTTACATTGTAAATGACCGTGTTTAAATAATAGACTGTGTATAAAAAGGTTTATATTGACAGGATGGTGGAAGCATCGCTAACTCATGAAGGTTCATCTCAGCTACATTATGATGCGTTCAGGCTCTGTTCTGTGAAAATGAGTATTGGGCAAAAGGTAGATTATAACGTGATCATGATGTGTTCACGTGTAATCTCGTAAAATGTAGTGTTGGTGAGAAACTTGAATAAATCCAGTTGTTTGAAGGAGATGTTTTCACAAGAACATAAATATACATTAGAGAGGGAACTATAACTCGAAGCAGCGTATAATACATCATTAAAACTACTAATGACAAGATTTTTTATGTTCCATAAAAATACAATCTTTGATTTGCTTAGATTTTGTGTTTTCATGAAGAAAAATAACACACTATAGTTGACCATAACAAAGTAAAAGCATAACATCTAGAATTGTTGATGGTTTACTGACTTCAGAGCAGTCAAAATGATTTTTGGGATGATGGCAAAAAAAAGAAAGAAAAGCCTTGTAGACCAGCTGCTATAATCGAACAACAAAGGGATCTGTTTCTGCCAATATAGATCATCAACGATCGGCAATTAGTATCAAATGCAAAAGACAGGATCAGGGATCTCTTTAAGTTATATTTGCTCCCTTTATTCTTATGTGCTGATTTGATCTGTGATCTGATCTGTGATCCGATCACCACTCCGTTGCACCACTAATAGACGAGGATGTCTGCATGACAAAAACAGGCTTTTTGTGCACCAATTTCGGCTCATACCTTGCGGTGCTAACAGCACTAACAGTGCAAACTCTGATGAAAGTGCTGACAGAGCTAACAGTGTTTACCTGAAGGGGAACCAGAGGGTGTGTGCGACGCTACGATGACGCGGTTGGTCGGGACGGCATGGTCAGCAGTAACCGCCGCATGAGAGCAGGGCAGAGCAGTGAAAGGGAGCTAACTAGTGAGAAACGCTCGCATGCACTAACCTGCACTAAAAGCACGCGCGACCGGACAAATTATGTCAACAAAGCGAGGAGGATAACAACATTGTAAACATGAGTTTTTGGCAAGGGTATTCAACTAAAATTCAACGAGGTCCAGTTAAAGAGAATTCCCTCATGCAAAGGTCCGGAACATCACAGAAATGTCTTTTCCTGACATCCAGACACAAAGCTGTAAATTGTTTGTTTTGTCCAACACATTTGCAAAACAGAGAAAAGCAGCAATGTTTGGGTGATTGACAACTTACAGGATTAACTGATGATCATTCAATGTGGGTTAATTTTCTGTAGATTGATTTATCAACTATCTATCTATTCCGTCAAATATCTATATGTAGTCATCAACCTTTGAGCCTGGTCGCTCATGTCTCACGCAGCCAATGAAGAGTCACAAAGATGCCTGCAGTGGCCTCGGACGCTGCTCTGCTCCCTATAAAAGCTGAAACACAAACCATCATTTACACAACAGCTCCATAAAAACTACTCTGACATTCCCTACAGCTGAGGCCGGGTAGTGCTCTCTCGCTATTGTGTTAGCGGTAGCTCGTTATGGCCATCAGTTAGCCTATCGGACAGAAACTGAGGCTAATGGGAGCACAGAATGGGATCATGCGACACTGGCAGGCGGAGGCTTTGACCCACCTGGTGTGAGCTGTTAGCCACTACACTAGCCCCATGGATCATTTTGCACCACTCCAGTGTCTGTTAATCAATTTAGGCCTGGGCTGTGTAGGATGAGGAGGCAGTAATGATGCTCTCTGGACCCTCCCCTGGGACGGAGCATTATAAAGAAGCTACATTATTTATCAGCAGGGTCCTGGATGGGGCCTCCATTAGCCTCCGCTCAAATGGAGTCACTGGCTATAAACAGAGGAGTACAGGAAGAGAGAGAGTGGTAGATAAAGAGAGAGAGAGGAAGAGGGGGGTGAATGATGCAGAAAGAAAAAGAGAGGAATAAAGTGAGAGTGGCGGCAAAGTGAGACAGAGTGATTGTTTTGGAGAGAGAGAGAGACGTGGAAAAGACTCGTATAGCTGGTCTCTTCACCGAGCACTTCTCGATTAAGTGCCTTCAAGGGTCGTTGCTGAGCAAAGAGTGACACTACAAGGATGCAAGAAATGCTTTTTCACAAATATGAATAACAGCAATGCCTACGAAAGCATCTCCAGAGTAGCAGCTGTCGCAAAGTTCAATATCACTTGAGGCCACACACTGAAAAGAAGACTGATTTATGAGCTATTTCACTGTTTTGCAGCTTTGTAAATTGAATATATTTGGGTCTTGGACTGTTAGCCAAACAGAATAAGCATTTTGAAGACTTCACGTTGGGCTCTGGATCATATTATCGGCAGATTAATCAGAAGATTAATCTACAGTGAAAATAGTCTTTAGTTGCAGTCCTAATGAACAAAACCCTTTTATTCAATAAAAAAGTTTAAACTTCTCAAATGCCTAAATAAAATTGCCCAAATGTAAGTAAATCAGGCTGTATCTGATGAAAGAAATGAACACACATTTTAAATCATTTTTGAATAAAATGCCTTAAATTTTGTTGTACTGTAACTGTAACCAAAATACGCTGAGTGGGACATTTGATGGTTGAAAAATAAATCAGTCAGCGCTCTCTGGTGAATATGAATTGCATTGGCAACATATCTTCACGTAAATTCTTGCTAATATATAAGGTAATATAATATACAGCATTTGCAATAACCTAATATTACCGGGTATATCAGCCTGTCCTGAGCACGACTATTACTAAGCTATGTCGAATAGCCAGCCCTAGCAGGTAGCAATATGCAGATATTTACCACAGCCACTTGTGTCTTATTAAACAGTGGAAGAGCAAAGCTTGAAATAACCAGTCAGACGTGAGGTGCTGGCCTTAGCAACTAGACATGGCATTGACCTGGGAGGCTCCTCAAACTCACTGCTGTGGTCACTTGTCTTCACAAACACCAACACGTACACAGCTTGGGCCTATCATAAAGATTACGCTGGTGCACAAGTGAGAGAAATCCAACTTGTCACTCTTCTTCCAAGCATGACATGGAAAACACTCCAACAAATACTAGATTTAAAAGGCCGAACTGGGTTCAGATTCTTTATGTCCCAGACACACCAGTCCCACACACACACACACACACACACACACACACACACACACGACTGCAGACATAACGAGCAAACACATGGGGTTTCATGCAGCTATCTCAACCATGCTTGGCACTCAGTGTTGGGTTAGTGTTGCGTTAGGGTGGACACCTCACCCCGACACATGGCAGGCTGTGTTGTCCGGGGCCGTGCAGACACACAGGAGGGTTTTGACGTTGTTCACTACTGTTGTGACTGACTCTCTGGATACAGGAATGCTGCTAACCTATATTTACACCTTGTTGTTGAGTAGTTTTTGGTCTTTGCTACAGTAGATAGATAGATAGATAGATAGATAGATAGATAGATAGATAGATAGATAGATAGATAGATAGATAGATAGATAGATAGATAGATAGATAGATAGATAGATAGATAGATAGATAGATAGATAGATAGATAGATAGATAGATAGATAGATAGATAGATAGATAGATAGATAGATAGATAGATAGATAGATAGATAGATAGATAGATAGATAGATAGATAGATAGATAGATAGATAGATAGATAGATAGATAGATAGATAGATAGATAGATAGATAGATAGATAGATAGATAGATAGATAGATAGATAGATAGATAGATAGATAGATAGATAGATAGATAGATAGATAGATAGATAGATAGATAGATAGATAGATAGATAGATAGATAGATAGATAGATAGATAGATAGATAGATAGATAGATAGATAGATAGATAGATAGATAGATAGATAGATAGATAGATAGATAGATAGATAGATAGATAGATAGATAGATAGATAGATAGATAGATAGATAGATAGATAGATAGATAGATAGATAGATAGATAGATAGATAGATAGATAGATAGATAGATAGATAGATAGATAGGGGTAATGTTTGACTTCGGTATCAGAGGCAAATATAACGTTTTGTAATGAAGCCAATAAAATCATCTTACAATCACATCTTCATTGCTATTTACTGAAGAGGCTTCACCCCTAACCCTGTCGTTTCAATGATATAAAAACACCATTTGTTGAATTTTCAAACTGAATTTAAAGCCGCATACCCTGAGAATGCAGTAACGATAAAAAAAAAACATGGACAAGGACAAATTCCTGTCCTTTGGGTAATCTGATATGTCATCTTCAATAATGTCAGGAGATCCAGCCTGAGCTGCTGTAGGTCTCACTCTCTCACTCTCCCTCCTTTCTCTCTCCCTCTCTCTCACATACACATGAACACAAATTCACAAACATATTGACAAGTAAAACCAGAAACGTCCTCTAGTGCACCAGTTGGATAAGCCTCAGCATCAGCCAAAAGACAGCAGAATGATGAAGACTTAAAGATGTAAAGGTATGGCATGTGTGGTGAATTAAACTGCATGTGGACTTCCTTATTCATCACACTGGTTCAGTGACATCAAAGTGGGATCACTTTATGATGGAAAAGGACCACATATCAAATCACAAGCTTACCACCATACAACTATATATATATATATATATATATATATATATATATATATATATATATATATATATATATATATATATATATATATATATATATATAGTATAGAGCTGAAAGGATACGTGCTCAGTCATTTAACACATTTGTCAAAGAACGCAAAATATTTCCAGAAAATGTGAGGATATCATATCATTTTAATTTAAAATATTTGGGTTGGCAATTTGAAGCAATTTCTTGGGGCTTTCGGAAATTGTGATGGGCATTTTTCCCAGTTTTCTGACATTTCATTGATTATGTAATTCATTAAGTATGACACATCCAGTAGCTTCATGAACCCACTAGCCGACCATGTGTTCCATTCCTGCAGTTTCATCTTTATTCCCTCCTGAATGATCACTGTGTGGGCTTCTACTGATACCAGCTTTAAAGAGGATTAACCCCAAATTTAGAGTGTTTTAGTGTCCAAACACAGAACATTCCTGTAAAAAACAAACTTTGTCCCTGCAATATACAGTAAGCTAGCCTACATTATTACAATATTAGAGTTCTGTATCAAAACACTGATGTTTTTAACAATGAACAATCATGAAAATGTGGCTGAATTTGCAGCTTTGCAGTCTGATAGTGTGAGTTAAGGGAAGGACAAAAAAGAAAAGTTTGAAGCTGCCAACTGACACACTGTTGCGTTGATAACCATTGGGGTCTATTTCCCTGAAACAGAACCACGCACACCATAGCGGGTGAAAATACGCATACGGGAACTATTCATTTAGCATGTTGAAAAATAAAACAAAAAGTTTACAGTACCTTTTCTTCCTTTGCTGCTCTCTCTGTCTCTCTCTCTCTCTCTCCCTGTGTCTCCTCCTGCTTGCGCTCTCAGCCCGTCTTGGGTCTGCTCGACCCTGGCGTCAGTCAGTCGCGGAGCCCTCTCACCCTCCGCTGAGCGCCAGTATCACGCCGCGGGAGCATGCAGCCCCCGACAATAACAAGACCTACTTTTCACACATCTAACATCTTCATTCACTGTGTGGAAACGTATTATGTAACTATGAAACAATGGAGTTTTCTCTCGCTACACACACACACGAAGTGCTTCTCGCCACTGGAGAGTTTCTTTTTTGCAGATGTCTGAGTTTGTTGTCGCAAAGGTGGTGAAATGTTGCTCGTCTGATGCAGTTCAGAGAGAAAGAAAGCAGAATGAGGGGGCTCTGCACTTCAGAGACTCCCAGAACATCCCTGCAAAATATAGGATAGTTGCTTGATTTTGCTCTTTTCTGCATAAATTACCAGCAATTGCACAATAAGGACGACTGACCCATGCAGCAGCATTATCGTTCATTATTTCCCTTTCTGTTTTTACTAAAAAGCCCTTTTCACCAAACTTGGCCAGTAATCTCTTGTAGCAGTTTTAACTCTCTGGTTCATCTACAGTGAACTCCTGAACTGCACCTTGTTCAGCCTGCCTCTCAGCTCCTCTCTTGCTTGATGATCAGCACTATTTATGTTGTCAGGAGATCAAAAGTGTCCAAAAGCACAGGAGCATGCTTACACATCATCTCAACTTCTCACCTCAAGACAATCATGCCCAGTCTTGATGCAGGCTTTACACGGGTGGTAGGAAGAAGGATAATTTTGCAATGTCAAGAGTGAAACTTCCAACTGTTGTTACCATCTCATTAATATTGCATGATAATGCATGAAAATAGCCTTCAGGCCAGGGAGCAGCAGTAGAGGACATGAAATGTCATTTACGCATGAGCTAAATGAGTCCATATAGGCTACATATGTGCATCAGAAATAATCATCTTTGGGGCATTCAGAATAACTTTTGATGACATAATATTTGATCTAATCAAGGCAGAGCTGAAGAGGTGAAATTGCGGTAACAAAATATTTTATAGCCAAAAAAGAAAAATGCACTCCTTCACATAACAGAAAGTTCAAAAAGTACAATATGGCATCTAAGAAAAATACTTACCAGCATACAATACATTTGATTGAAAAGTATAAGACAATTACAGTAGCTATTAATTCGCCCGGGCATATGTTAATTTGTTAAAAACGTAGGGTCAAATAGATTTGATTTAATTTATTTTGAGGGTTTCATTAATCACGTTCAGGGTCGCCGCGGTGAGGAGGGACTAGATTATCTCGAAGACAGGCGGAGGGAAACGTTCAGAGCGGAGGAGGCTTCTGGCGTAGGTGACGTCACGGCGCTGGCGACAGAATGTCTGAGTGAGGCGGGAGCGAGCTGCACGTGAATAAATCTGGGAAAACAGTGCGAGGAGGGGGAGGGAGAGGAGGGGCAGGGACGACGATGATGATTATGAGTAGCAATAGAAAGAAGGCCTCCCAAACTACTCATTTTTAGTCGAAGGGTTCCCTTCGCACACGCAGACACACACACACACACACACACACACACACACACACACACACACACACACACACACACAGACAAGGCTACTGTACATTCATTACAACACCACAGACATTTGCATGCCTAATGCTTTTAAGGAAGAGGTTACAGAGTTTATATAAACTATCAGGCTTTATGACATTTTATCTCATCATAACTGTGCAATCGACTGTTGATATTCCCGTAAAGATTTACTTTGATATTTGTACAGCGCCCATCTTTGTTTAAACTGAATGAATCAACCCCAGTTTTTTCTAGCGGTGGAGAAAAGTGACAAAGTAGCCTAAAAGCACTTTAGAGGTACATTTCATGGGATATTTCAATTGTATGCAAATTTATACTTCCACTTCAGTAGGCTACATATAAGAGGGAACTATTGCACTTTTTAAACCACCACGTTTATCTGACACCACAGCTGTTGTTATGTTATAGATCATTTTACATACATACCATGATCATAATCATCATCTACAACATTATGTAAAAGTCGCAACAATGTAAAATTACTCGATTATAAGTGAAATTGATCTTGTAATGGACTATTTTTACATTGTAGTAATGCTAATTCTACTTCAAGACAGGGACCGGAGGTAAGAGGTTAAACCTGCAGGGTCACCAAAACATTTTTTTTTATTTTTTATTTCTTTTAACAGTTTATATAATTAATTAACTGTTTGATTATGTTGTATATCAATTTGATCTATTTTCTACACAAACCTACACACTGCCACAAATAAAACTGTTTTTGGGGAAATGTATATTTTATCTATTTAGTGGAATCAGCCCATAGCATATCCACCAGTTATAGTTTTTAAACATAATTTAGGAATCATCGCAAGAGGCACAAATAAAATCTGACAGATGCCTAAAATACTTGTTGGCTATTTAATTACTTGGCTCAAGAGTGTCAGTAATTTCTCGTTATGTAGCATGAAGCAACCACAATGCAAATATTTGCATTTTTACAGTTACTAACATGAAGCAAATTATATTCTACATCACACAAATTATCTCATACAGTTGCTGGAATCCAGATTACGTGAGCACTAAAAAAGAAAATCAAATGTACTTCACTTATGTACTTGTTTTTGTTTTATCAGTGGCAAGGCCGCTACCCAAACAATCACAAACAGAAACCTTCTCCCTCGTAGCAGTAATGACAGCTGACACCGTAATGAGTTTATATCCCATTTATTATTCACACTGAAGACTGAATATTGCTACAGGAAAACAAAAGCTGTGTTTCATACATACAATGAACAATGCTGTTATTTCCTATCCTTGCACTGTAAGCGGTAAGCACTGAATGTGGAGACAATTAAGATGACAGTCGCCATTGTTGAGCCATCACACAGCAGGACATCAACCACTGATGGAGAAGAGAAAAGGCCAACTGATGGGGTCAGCTCCTTTCCATCGCAAGTTGTGGTGCATGTCACCCTTAGGTAACCTATAGCTGAAAGAGACACCGCAAGCAGAATCTAAATCATGGCGCAAGACATGGGGAGATGTAATAACTCTCAGGCAGACAACAAACAAGAATGTGGCAGGCTGTCTTCAAACGATCCAAACTGAGTGGCGACATGAAGCTCTGCCCACCTCATGTATGGCAAACCACTGGCTTCTCTGGCCAACATCCACATCTGGCAATGTTCATGGGCCGTTCAATCATGGCAAAAGATTTAATAACAAAAATAAACTGCAGTGGATTTTGGGAGCTAACATTGACTCAATTGGGATTTGTCAATCATTCAATTGTGAAGACAATTATGTCAAAATCCAAACCTCAGAGGACTTGAGGTTGTTTTCTCACCTGGAGTTCGCTTCATTTGTTCTGGACCAAGAAAAAAAAATAAGGAACTCAATTCTGTAGTCACTGGTCGGACCAGCTTACAAACAAAACTGTAAACTGTAAGAGCTGTAAACATGTCTGTCCAATAAATGAGTCAGTTCATGCAAAATTATATTTACAGCTCTTCATTTGTTTGTATATGAACAAGAACCGGACCAGTACTAAAAATGCCTCAAAGTGTCATTTTTTACCGTTTCGATTCAGGAGAAATTATCAAAACAAGATTATAAACCACTAATCCGGTCCATTTGGCGTTAAAGTCTACTCAGCTCATAATAAATTGAACATGGCTATCTCTGTGGTTTATAACAACAGATGTGTGGACCACTAATCAGCTTCTAATGCCCCAACATTTGCCTTTTGAATGATTATCCTGATGCAAAAACTGTTTTGCTTTTATTTTATTTATGAAGCTCAAAATCACATTTGCCTCAGAAGGCAATACCATCTTCAACATAAGGCATCCTGTATCCTCAGACCTGCAAATGGAGAGCATAGGTGGCCGATTTTTGGCGAAAAATATGTGACATTGTGGTAAATCTTCTAGATATCTATCTAGATAGAGATATCTATCTAGATATGATATTAGTTTGTGTATAATTGTGTTTGCAGTGTGTAAAATGGCTGGTTGTTTTGCCCAGAATCTCTTCGTTACATAGGTATATGATATGTCATAAAATATCATTTTATTAATTTCGCAAAAGTGAATTGCACACATGTGTAGTCTGTCGCCTTTATTTAATTTAATTTCCCACCCTGTCACCTCAATATTTCTTTGGCAGTTAATCCTGTTCTACTGTCCAGTCACAATCATACAGGAGGACAGGGAGAGCAGATATCTTCATCTAAAAGAAGAGCCCCGGCTCTTGAAATAGTCAAATACTTCTCTGCTCCCTTAAACCAAAACAGGACAAGAAATGCAAGGCTGTAAAACGTGCAGACAGGACATTAACATTAGAAGCACTTAGTAGTTGGCTGTATGAGGTCAGGGTTCATGAAAAGCGGGAGCCATTTAGAAACTTTGGTGCGCTGCCTGTCTCCGACCAGACGGAGGAAGAGTGGACTCACGGGTTAGGATTGATTACAACATTAACTCCATAGACTCCCATGAATTAACACGGGGTTGAAATGCTTAACGGTGACTGACACAAGTGTTTAGATGACACTCCTTCACACACGCAATTCATTTTGCCATCCGACAGCTCTTGGCAGGCCCATCCCATTTTTTGCAGCGATGCGAGGCATGGCAGCAGTGCATCGTGGCCGGCTCACATTTCAAACGGATGGCTCATTTGGCGCGGCTTTCTGCAAGTCCTTCTAGAAATAATGTCTGGGGTGGTAATATTTGAATGCTGTCTCCAGGGGCTCTCGGTTTACCTCTTCTACCTCCATTGCACAGAGACAGAGGATGCACCAATCAGAGAGGGGGACACGACCTTAAGGCCCACGAGCTCGCCACTTTCTCATTTTATGCTCAAGGTATGTCCATTTACATGCAGTGAGTTGCATGCGTGATGGGCAGACGTGCACCTTGTCTTATTTTCATCGTTTCTCGAACACACTTGATTGTTTGTTCTCGCAGGTCTTTTCGAGGTTTTGATCGCTGGCCCTGTCACTAGACAATGTATTTCCAATCTAATCCCACTGTGTAAAATGACACTCCCTTGAGGACTGCTTCTGCAACCCCCTCCCCACCCTCACAAATGCACACACATACACACACACACACACACACACACACACATGCAATTCCGTTCAACCCCGGCAAAGAGATTCCATGGGCTCAGTGTGGAGGGTGGTCTGCCCTGGTTTATTGAGTAGAAGTGTTGGAGTCTTGGGGAGGGGAGGCATCTGATGGCAGCTGTCACAGTCACTTGTTAGATGGGACATTAACCATAGATAGCACAGCTGTCAGTCAAAGCAGTCCCTTTGTCGCGGCACATTTTGCACAACGGGGTGGTGACAGGATGAACTTCAATCAACGCTTGTGGACACATGGCAACGCACCTGTATGTTGGCCAGCTGTCCCTCACTGTACAGGTGCACCCCCAGAAGCATTTCTTCACTAAGGACGTGTCTTTTTGTCCCAGTGAGACATGTTGCATTTGACGGCGTTACCTTTGTTTTTACGAATTTCCTTTCATTTTGCCAAGATATTTGTCAAGGGAATTTTGAGACTCTAAATGGCCTAAGGGTGTTCTGCTTTAGACCTGCAAAGGATTGGTATCCAATCCAGGGCGTTTTCCTCTGATTAATGAATTTGTACTTGACATGTTATGAAGATCCTTCTGACCTCGGCTGCTGAGCAAAGGCTTGCTGAAACCTGCTAGACAAGTCACATTTTTTGTCAGTTTTGAATTTCTGAGACAGTAAAAAGAGATGGAACAGACCTCAGAAGCTTTAGGAACACTTTTCTTAATCATGGTCAGGCTATTCAAGTAAATTTAAAATTTGAAATCAAATTGAGTAAGATGGATATGCAACAAAGGTCACAAGGGAGACCCAAAAGTTATTCCAAAAAGGACAGAGGCATATTTACAGTTTTAAGCCTTCGGTTTGACTTTAGAGGGCCAGTGTGTAGCATTAGCAGAAATGTAATGTAATATTAAGAACTATATTTTCAATAGTGTATTTCAATGAGCCCTTTATATCTACATGAAAAGCGGGTCCTCTTCACAGATTCCGCCATGTTGCACTTAAAATAGCGTTGTCACGCGAAGGATGGCCTCTGAGCGAGGCGAACGGCGTAACCACGATTTTGCACTCGGTGGCACACAGTAACGCTGTCCCTTTAAGAGGACATTGTTACATTTTGTGAAATACTTATTTGCTTTCCTGCCGAGAGTTATAAGAGAAGATCAACACCACTATCTCATGTGTATATCAGGCTACAGCCACCAGCTGCTTATTAGCTTAGCATCAAGACTGGCTCCATCTAAAAGCAACAAAAAAAACGCCGACCACCACCATCTAAAGCTCACTCATTAACACGTTCTGTATTCTGTACCAAAAATAAAAAAGTGGTAAAAATGGCTTATGTGCCAGAGTATATTATTATTCAGGAAGGTACTACTCCCGGCCAAGAAACAGACCTAACGCGCCTAATAAAAGGTTTAATGTGTTAGCTGATGCAGCACTGAAGAATGTCAGGGTTACAGTTTCAAGTAGTAAATTCAATATTTTGCTGGATCTTCTTGCCAAAGGTATTTCCATGTTGTCTGGAACAAATATGAAACACAGCAAATAGTCTATAACATGTCCTTGCAAATCATGGTGCATAAATGAGTACAGTTCAGTTTACAAGGAGACACACAAACCTTTAACGGATCTTCTTGTCTGTGACCTAGTTCAGGACACCAACCATAGCTACAGTAGATGAGGACTGATCACAAATATTTTCCCCGAGATCAAAACCTCTCTCCAGTGTAACGTCTTGCGTCAGATCAAACCTGCATCCTGCTAACCAGATCATCAAGCAGATGTTCCCTCTGTTCAACCAGGCTGAGCTCATACCTCAGGAGAGAAGGGGGTCTGTACATCTGCAGCCCGGCTGGAGCATTGTAAGCGATAGCCATCATGACATCACCTCTTCCTGGTTTGGCCTCCAAAGACAGATCTGCAGGGCAAAAATAGACCGCTCCTCAAACAAAGCTGATGACTGATTGTTTGCAGCAAAAATGATCACGCTGGTGGACAAACCACAAGGACATGAAGGTGAAATGTCACAGAGTCAACAGAAGAGCTGTACATGGATAACCAGATTCTATATAACGATGTTAAATTGATTTAATGCCAACATTACATATATTTCTATCAAATGTGAGGCACATTATTTAATTGTCTATGTGGGACTGATGCATTGTTATATGTTTCTGGACAGAGGTTCTGGAAATTTGATATCGTGTTACACGTGTAAGGTTACTTGTTTACCCTGTTATGTGTCCTTTGAATCTTTCCAGCAGAATGTTATTTCAGCTATAGCAGCATGGCTCTTTGGACGACAACGGCAGTCTGTCCACCAATCTGATGCAGACTGAAGTATCTCAACAACTGTTAGAAGGATTACCATGAAAGTATGTGCAGACATTCGTGGTTCCCAGAGGATGAATTGTTGTAACTCTGGTGATCCCTCTTTCTTTTCCTCCATCTCATACCATCATTGGGTCAAATTTTCAACTTGTCTACAATGCTGTTTTATGACGAATTACCTTTAGAACGAATGGCTACCGTGGTGTCGTAACACGCTAAACTAAGATGGTAAACATGGTATACATTAAATGCCGACTTCAGCATTTCGCTCAAAGCACCACTGTGTGTTTTAAGAACAGCCTCAGAGCCGCGAACATGGCTGTAGACTCTTATTTACTGTGATGTATTCTGTATGCCTTGACAGAAACAGAGTGTTGTTGACTGTCTTGGTTGAAAGTGTTCTTGTCTGCACCTTTTGATTTGTTTGCATGCTCATTTGAATGTGTATTTGTTACAGTATTTACAGAAATTCAACACATGTCCCAAAAAGGAGAACAATTAGTCGACTGTCCTGGCCATTTACAGAAACGAGACGAGGGAAATGTTTTGGAACACAGCACTCATACACACGTAACAATAGGACACTAAGTTTGTCTCACTCAATTGGTGGTGAGCTGGCATTTTTCTCTACTGCCGTATCATGACACCACATGAAATGAATGCTGTCTCGGCATTGCAAATGTGTGTGCAAACCATTAGCTACAAACGTAACATGATTCTGAACCATTTTCGGAGCCAATGCTCACTTGAACTCATAACAACAGCGGGTCAGAGAGCTGTAAATGAAGTAAAAGACACACATTGCCAACCTGGGAATTCCCTCCTCACACGGGGGACTCGGGGACAGAAAATGTACCCAGACAGTGTGGTGATGTCACCAATCTCTAATTGATCCCTGCGGTTACAGCTGTCATGTGACCAGAACAGATTTGATTAACAGGGACAGGAGGGGGTTCATATGTTTTATAGGGACTTCAGACATTTACAGGACGAGCTCGCTTAACTGCCCAACCTTATTAGATAACCCTCCATCTAAACTCCCATTCACTTCATTCCTGAGTAAACTAACCGAGGCTTTGCTCATGTGTAAGCGTTTTCTCTTCGTCAGGTGTGCAGGATGCCAAATGCTATTTCCCTTTCTTCACAATAAAATAAATAGTAGTACCAGAGGAAAGCTTCTCAAGTTACCTGAGCACCAGTTACACTTTTCACCAAGTGCCCACCAAAAACTAAAATGATGCATTGTGGTTTGATAAAAGCAAAGCCACGTTGAACTCCATTTTATTTGACGTAAAAATAGGAAATATGTTTGCCCAAAGCAGCTATCAAGAGCCCCATTCATATTCTGCAAATACAATTCCAAGTGTCATTACATGCCTATACCATGACTTTAAAGGGAAGTAAGCTCTGTGACATTGCAACACAGTAAAACAAAAAAATCTCAATCATTTTTAAGTTGTTTAAGTTTAAGATTCCTGATGTTCTGGAAAATGTTGTGACTGCTTTTTGAGTAGAAGACACTCATAATATCATCTTGCCATGAGCAGCAATGCCATTTAAAAAATATAACAATAAAACACGATCCGTGAAAGAGTCGATGATTATTCTACGACATTATGATATCCAAAATTTACTGAATAAAACATAAACTTTGTAATAAATAATCAACATTAAAACATGAATAGAAAATTAAAATGATCATAATAACAGGTTTTATTTAAATATATATTTTTAACTAAACAAATGTGTTACCATTTTGTTGATATTAATCCAAAGATATGTGGACAGAACTGACCACTGGTACAGAAGAGAAGCTCACTGTTCAGTAGATACTGAGCACCATCTAGTGGTCAAAAGTGGTCAGTGACCGTTTTTGCAGATTTTGGGCTGCAGTTTATTTAAGACCAAGTAGCTTCATGACACATCGAGTGCTGGAATAGTCGACATGAAAATGCAAGCGATAGCCCCCGTCATTTCCGAAGGTATGTATCTCAAATACTATGTGTTTCAATGAAGCAATAGCTGCTCTCAAGTTCAAGACTGTCCATCACAAATACAAGATTCAATCCATGAGTATACATCTCAAATGAACCTCAGTGATACATCTTACTACCGGTAATATTGGCATATATTCAGTACAGTGCAACGTCTTCGGACTGTAGCAGCCACTGTCAACATTTTCTAGTTTCTAAATACTAACTTCTGGCAACTGTAAACACGTGGACAACAGTTCTTGGCCAATCAGATTGCAGCATGGCATTGGTAAAGACTTTTAACATGCATATTGATGTTTTCCAACACACAGCAGCGTGAAGCTATCACTCTAATCATCACATGGCTCTGGAGCCGTGTAACTTTATTCTATGACGATTTTACTATTCCCTTCAGCCGCTGGTCTTAACGTGTTGCAATGCGTCAATAACATGTTTTATGTCATGCATTAATCACGATTAAAATTCATTTCTAAATGACTCAGTCCCACTAAAACCGCACTTCCCCCCTGCTGCCAGCAGGGGGGGCTTTGTCACACTTTTCCCCAAATGAGCCTTCGCCCTCTGTCCGTATGTCCGTCCACTTGAGACCCCCTATCTGCTGATATCACGTCGTTACGTCCTCTATTGTTCATCTTTCACATTAATTAACGGTTCATTTCAAAATGTGCTGCTGTAACACAAATTAAGATCAAATACAATTTAGATTTAGAGAGATTGAGAACATCTGTAGTGTTGTTCTTTGGGAAAATAACGTTCTGTATAACAAGAAAGCATTCCCACGATTAATAAATGTGGTGAATAATCACATGTTTGATGATGATGAGGATGATTTTTTTTAGACAATGTGTGATTGGTGGACCACACTGCAAGCACCAACAATATTAGTTGGAAATTGCTTTTCTTTTAGAGCACAAAAGAAAAGAAAATCCAAATGTAGAAAAAGACCCTCCTCAACTAATTTGTTGTCTATACACTGAGGTTCCTTTTTTTTTTGGAAGAAAGCTTTCTTCAGAAGCGTGGGCGTTAAAAGGGAACGCGTCACACGTCCCCAAAATCTGTGATTGTGAACGATGATTGTTGCTGCGCTGTACCAGATTCCCCCCAGCCCTACGCTGTGCATGATTGAAATGGATAAACATGACATTACAGTCATTTAGCAGACACTTTTATCCAAAGCGACTTACAAGTCAGAGTCTATCACATTCCTACACCGGGAGCAATTTTGGGGTTCAGTGTCTTGCCCAAGGACACATCGACATGTGACGAGCAGAGCCGGAGCCGGGGATTGAACTGCCGACCCTCTGATTGAAAGACGGCCCTGCTATCCCATTAGCCGCAAACATGAGAATGTAGCTTTTGTCTGAAAGTGGATGCATGTGTAAAGTCACATATAATAGAATACAGAGAATATAATATAAAGAATATTCGTAGAATAAAGTCCTGGCAGGGAAAATTAATTGAACAAATTATCTATTTTTGGACACTCTTTAAAGTTTTGCTGAGGGGATATAAATTGCGATAGTTCTACGTGTAACAATTTTTTTTGGGTTCAAGAATTCCAAATATCAAGTGGAAGTTTGACAAAAAGTTCTCCGGTTGCATGTTATACACAAATTTTATAGTGTAATTTACACAAAATGTACATTTCACTGCACTAGAAACATGCATTTTGCTACATTTTGTTTGCACATCTCCTGGTTTTCCATGAGATGTCAGTGTTGCTCTGTAGACTGTCATTGTCCCCCAAGACGTTGTGTGAAAGAGGCCTTTGAAAGTCTCTTGGCAGCACCTGACTTACAGCTAAACACTGGTACAGTTGGAGGGAAAAATCAGTCTCTCACTCCGGCTTCAAGAAACATTCCATGTCAAGTTATTTCAACTTTTCCGTCAAAATAGACGCAATTTCTTTTCTCGAAAACCTTTTCAAACTAAAACAGCGAGCCAGTAATTCATGGAGCTAACATGGAGGCCAGTGTTGATCTCTATGGTGCCAAAATAGACAGAGCAAAGCCTAAAATGAAACAATATCTCAACCAATGGCTCACAACATCTCAGCGATGCGGCAGACTGCCAGCAGGGGGTTGCAGCGCGGTCAGGTTGAGGAGAGGTTTTGGGGTTGTCGGTTCCTCCTCAAGTTTAGATTAAGTGGCAATTGAGGTTCGGTTTGGCCTGACTCGTGTGGGTTTAGAAATGGAGCGGGAGATGGGGGAAGTTTCTTGAGCAACACATCATTCCTTTGCATTGTCATCAGACACAAACATATTTTTGATGTTTTGTTAATTGTTGTCTAAAAAGGGCAAATGTAACATAAAAACAAACATCTTTCACCACGCTCCTGTTAGAGCGGGCATGTTGGACATCAAGTCAACCATATGAACATGCAATTTAAGCTCAACAGTAATAAAACCATTTCCACTCATTGAAGTTTTTAGCGGAACACACTGTTTTAATTTCTAAGTCAGGGCAGGGTGGGGTGGCAGCAAAGGGGGAGTGAATGGGAAGGTATTACACAGCATGACTACAGTCCGTCTCTGTGTCCACGTCTATGTTCCCCGACTACTGCCCCTGTGAGCTCACCGGCCACTGACAGGAAATTGGCTGCAGTCTCCTCTCACTGAGTGATTCCCCAGCGGGACAACCTGCCAAGCGACGAGCTTGCCAGCAACCTTCTCATACATTCCTCAACGGAGTGGCCGCTGCCAGCTCGCCGGGTCTGGGTTGGTGCCACCCTGTGCTTCCTTAGCTGCCCCAGACACCTGAACTGGCACAGGAGCTGAGAGGACAGAGAGAGAGAAACAGGGAAGGCTGCATGGTGGAAGTGAGGGCTATGCAAATGTTTTTGTGTTTTTTTTTGTGTGGCTGTTGTTGGCCACTTGGTGGCAGCAGAACAAGATGTAAACACAACACTGACATAATATCTCCTTATGAAGTTGCTATGGTGAACACGGTTAGCCAACAATAGCAAGTTTACACATTCAGCTGATATGGAGCAACATTTCTTTGGAGTTTGTCTTTCTGATGATATTTACTCTCCTTTTAGCTCTGTTTTTGGTCTCCACCAACTCTTGAGGGAAATGTCTGTCTCTTTAGCTGCTAAATGCTCCACTATGTTCACCAGCTATTCACTAACTTTGTCAGTGGGCTGTTTGGTGCTGGACAGTGGTTTATTAGAGCTTTTTCACGATGAAAAAACAAAGACAATCAATGGGTTTTGTCATTTAATTTACGAGGACCTGTTATGAAACTGCAGAGTTGGATGATATTCACGTCTGTTCATCACTTAAAGCAACTCGTCTTTATTTCAGCGTGAACATATTGATTTGTGCAGCTCTATTCTTTGTGCGATTGACTTCTCACTTCTCACTAATGTTCGTTCCTTTACTTTTATCTTTGTGCTGTTGAAAACACAGTGATGCAAATATTGCAAGTAAGTAAAAAAAGTACATAATCCTCTGAAAACTGTCTTGTCGAGGTACCAAAACTAGCCCCAAAAAGCTTTAGTTCATGTCTATAAAATGTCAGAAAACAGTGAAAAATGTCACATTTTCACAGAACCCACGGTGACATTTTGAAATTGTTTGATTTACTACAAACAGCCAAAACTCAAAGACATTCTGTAGAACAACACATCCTTCCACTAGATAAGATGGAAGCTGGAAATGTTTGGCAATAGATAAATTATCAAAGTTGTTGACAGATCGATGACTCATTCCCACACCAACAGGAAGCAATCTCTTCTGTCTGTACCTTGGAGGACACATGCTGTAAAAGAACAGAAATATATTGCTTTTCTCACTGGTGGGGCCCTAATTGCTGCACAAAAGAATAGCAAAGTGTGTTGGCTTCGAGGAGAAACCTTTGGTCCCAGCCACTTCCCTTCACCTTCTCCAGAGTGGGCATTCCGATATAGATTAGCTGGAAATCTTTCCTGTTCTATCGAGGATAATCCCCCGAACAAGGCTGCTCAGATATTAAGAATGATTTAGGCACAGTGAATTCCGGTCAGGTCAGCGCTCCACTTTCATGTTATCATGTGGCTGTTCCACTTGTTATATATACCTTGTGGAGAGAATAGGAGCAGACAGAAGAAAGGAAAGGAAAAGACTGTTCAAACAGAGTTTAAAGTCTTCATGTGGATTTGAAACATGAATTAAGGTCACTGATACACAACAGCTCAGTCTGTTTGTGTGCTTGAACAAGGGTGTCTGGGAGTTAACTTTTTAAGACGTTTAAGGTCTGTCGGATATTTCCTCATCAGGTTTTCCTACAGCCTCACACACACACACACACTACCCACCGCATAGCCGAACATTCATCGGCAGTGTATTATGAATGAGAATTACAAGGAAGTGCACACCGCCTTTTTTTTCCTCCCGGGGTCACACAGAAGAGAGTGACTCACATGTATTTGCTCCACATAACGTGATTTAAAAGTGACAGGACAGAGCTGCCTTTAAGATAACAGAAAGCTTTAATTGTCCCTCGTGGCAAAATTGGGAATAGTGGGTTAGTTAAGCTGCTGTGATGTGATTCTATTTTAATTTCTAAACTGACACAAATGAACCCAGTTCATTTCTTTTTGGCGCAGATTCGTGAATACGGGAAATGATTTGGCAACTGAACCAATAAGCTCAGCTCATTTTAGTCAAATTCAATAAAAGACATCTTGGAGGATTTCTGTAGGCAGTGAGCTCTCTGCTCGACTGCAGAGTTTTGCAGGCAAAGGCAAGCAAGAGAAAATGGCATCCTGACAATGGTTCAAGCTTTGGCTCATTCCCCCTGAGTGGGATTGGTCAGCATTTATAATTTTAATTCATTCATGGAAACACTGCACTGTGTTCCTCCGAATAGTGACTGTGTGCCGGAGATGTGGGTCCAATAGGAACACAATACCAGAATTAGCCGTGGAAAAGCCTCCTCTGTCAGGAAGAAAAAACGGGCTTATTTCTAGGTAAAGTGAAAAGGACAGTATGGGCAAGACATGGGGTTTTAGTGGTTTTACAGTTCAGTGGTGGTGTTTGAAAGCACGGCCTTTCAGCAACGTGGGTGGCACGCTTGTTCCTAGCATCTCTGCTATCGTATTGTCATTGGCTCTATGCACTTGTCAGCATCATTGCTCACTTTCTCAGGATAAATGTTGATGTTGCTTTACATAGGGAAAGCCGAGGCAGCAGCGCTTTGATTCGTGAAATTGCCATGGCCTCGCCGTGAGAGCTTGTGTCACTGCAGATGTCCAAATTCCTCTGACATGTTTATTGTTTTATTTTATTTTGCGGAGGCCAATCTGCACGGCTCTAGCGCCACCGTTCCTGTCGCTGCTCCTCCAATGCGAAATCGTGTGTGGTGTAAACAGAGAAGCAGAAAATAACAAGCAAAAGAAAAGGGAAAATTTCCACCCCGGCGACGTCCTCCTTTTTCCTCCCTCACCCCTTTCAGGGTGCCCACCGCTTGCTGTCCTTTATTTGTGGCCTCAGTGCTTTGGCGTTAAATCTTATTATTTTTTGGTAAATAAACCAGTTTCTGGTCGGAATTACACACAACTTGGTGTGAGGTCCTTTTCAGAGAGGGGCCTGGATCCTTTTATCTAAAATGTTTTCTATTTCTGCTTTTGTAGGACACTTTTGACTGCTTTCAAAGAGAGAAACAAGGTTTTTCTTGCTTTTCTGGGGGTGAGGTTGGGGATTTTTCTCAGCATTGTGGTGAGATTTATTCGAAGAGGCTGCATTTTTTCTTGATTTCCCTCTTTGTTCTCTGTAAGTAGTTCCAGGTCCCCCCTCACTCACACACACACGCACGCACGCACACACACACACACACACACACACACACACACACACACACACACACACACACACACACACACACACACACACACACACACACACACACACACACACACACACACACACTCTTTCTCATCTGTGTGTGTGTAAACGTGCACGAGGCTCTGGGATTTCTCAAATGGGTGGATGTGTGTGGAGCACATGTGTGAATGTGTGTGCGCGAGGCTGAGGCGGGGACTTGATGTGACACCTGCTGTTGCGATGAATAGGGTCAGTGGCAGGGCCCTTCAGCAGGCAGCAGCTGCTTGTTCTCACTGCAAGCCCGACTCTCTCAGCACTCCAAAGCCTCCAGGACTACAACGGAGGCCCTGACACAACACATAGTGCCCCCTACCATCATCTACTATCATTACAGTTATTATCTCCAATTCCCCCTCTCGATGGTCCCGGGGTCACGGTGTTAATCGTACGGATGGAAACGTAAAATTGACCTGAGGAAAACATCAAAAAACGAACTTCAATTTCCATTCTTGTGCTCTCTGAACGCAGGAAGAGGTTTCCAGACAGCTGCTGACAGACAAAGATTCCTGGTATTTGGTTGGTTTGACCTGTCTATGCTCTCTTGCTGTGAGGTAGTCTGCCCTGCGTGTGACTTAGTAGGTCTGAAAACATTCCCTGTGGCACAACAGAGGAAGAGGGCAGAAGATAAACAGCGAGGTATGAAAAACACAAGTTTCAAATGCCTCTAAATTGACTGTTAAATTTGTTTGTGCTTTTCTATAGACATTATTGCCTGCATTCTTGCTTTGGTGTCAGTTTTAGGTCTATTAGAAATGTGTTAAATCCTGAATTTCTATGTCAATCATTTGCTCTAATCATGCAAGATATTGTCTCCTTTCCGAACATCTTTGTATTATAGAATATTATATAATAAATAGTTGAAAGCTGCTAAAATTTCAAACAATTTTAATTTGAAGTTCATAAAAATAGCATCATATTAACCCATTACAGACACATTATATGGTAGATGTACAGATCACAGTGAATATCCTTTCACAGCAATTTCTTTCACCAAGATTCTTCAGTTTCGTGTAAACCGAGCAGATATATCTTCCCTTATCTATCCACCAGAGGTCAGCCTTTTATTAACAAATTCTGATGAAGTCTCACAAAACAGCTTTTTCCTATGAAGAAAACGCAAGAAATATTTGATAAATTACCAAAGATTCATAGACAATTTTACGCAGCATTTCGTGGGACAAAGTAGGTCCAACATGCAATAACAGGGGTGGCATTTCTGTGACACTGGATGATGCCACCCCAAGGAAAGCCCTCCTGTCATCACACTCCATTTGGGCTGAAGCTCACACAAGCAAAGTACAGAGTGTGGTCCTGTTGCGGTGCATTTGTTAAATGAAGGGTTCCTTCAACAGACTTCAAACATGCAACTAATGGTGCTGGGGGTGTTCCAGGTTTTTTCCTCGCTGACTGGGACAAGAAATGACAGCCTTAAAAGGAAAAAGGTTTAATAAAATGATTAACATTCACAAAATACTTTGTTCTGAGAGTTGCAAAACTTCCCCACGTCTATTAACCATTGTTTTAACCTGAACACCCCTTAAGTAATGCTCTAGTGTTGCGTGTCCCTTTTGGTTTGAGCCAGACTGTAAGAAGTAGCTTTAAGATGAAGGTTGTCTGGGTTTGGTCCTTTTGGAGAGTTTGTAGTTGAAGTACATCTCAGCCTTGGACTGTGGGGCTCTCCTGGGCCAGCAGGTGCGTCCGTTGCCGGAGTAGTCCTCCAAACACTGACAGGTGTAGGAACCATCTGTGTTGACGCACTGAGCATGGCGGCTACACCGGTGAGACCCGATTAAACATTCATCCATATCTGTGTAGCGGAGGAGAACGAATGCTCGTCAGATATTTCATTGTTTCTCATCATCAGAGCGAGGCTGCATCGAGTCACGTTAGATCAGCATGGAGAGAGCAAAAGGCTCTATTTCAAACC
The DNA here is from genome assembly GCF_949748355.1 of Melanostigma gelatinosum. NCBI lineage: Eukaryota > Metazoa > Chordata > Actinopteri > Perciformes > Zoarcidae > Melanostigma > Melanostigma gelatinosum. The sequence continues at coordinate 19,549,227 of NC_136644.1, read as the reverse complement.
TGCTCGAGAGATAATTTTGCAATGCTCATCACATGGCTGAAAACAAAAACAGCTCGTGGGTGAGCCCACAGCTGAGTGGGTGAGCTATGAGTGCTCATCAAATAAACATGGTCTCTGGATCCTTCGCTGCCAAAGCACATCTAAACATGATCCCTCTCCCTGCCAATTAACACAGATGAGGAGAACATGTGGAGCTGTGTTGTGATCCGTTCAGACATTTACAGGATTGGACATGGAACAGTTCTGAATGTGGCTCCACACACTGTGGCTTAATGGTCTAAAGACGCTGGTTTGATTCTGGTGTGAGACTTCTGTTGCATGATATCCCCTTTACTCTCCCCCCGTGTTTCCTGTTTATCCCTACCGTCTACCAAAAGGTTAAGAAAACCCCACACATACCTCTACATTCAAGCACATCTTCACATGTACGATTTAATGAGATTTCATCTGAAACATTTGACCATCTGCACAACAACAATGGGGAACTGCTGGATATTTACATGCTCCGAAACCACACTCTTCCTTTTTAAAATGTAACTTTGTTTAATAACAATTGAAGGCCACACCTCGACATTGCACCGCGCCGCGGAGCGTCCCCATCACAAAGCCATCTCTGCACACACACACGAAGCTGCCGAAAGTGTTCTTGCAGATCTGCCGTGGCGGACACACGTCAGCATCTCGCCGACACTCATCGACATCTGCAACACAAACATTGTGTCAAACGCCAGCAACAGCTTTGGCTAATTTCATTGCACAACAGACCACATTTTTGGCCTTCTCGTCCACACAACGCAGCTTAAATGTTTCTGGTCTTTGGTCAAAAGAATAATTATCTTCAAAAAGACGTGACAGGCACAAATGAGTACCTTAACCCTGCAACTAGCTCTTTGTACTGAAGCGTTAAAAGGTGCACTGTTGTTTAAAATAAAGCCAAAAAAAGAAATGATCTGATGTGATAACATTGTGGCAACAACACACAAATTAAATAACAACTGTGGTATATATAAGAGCCATGACAATAAATAAATGAGTTGCTCCAGTGAATGGGAACTTTCCCACAGGGACAGGGTCCTTTTTACGGACTCTGGAACTTAACCTGCATTTTGATGAATTAGGGAAAGAATTGACAGTGCGTTACAATACTAATACTACCATAATATTTAGTATTCCAGAAAAATATTTAGTATGTCCCAATACATAGTATGTAAAATGCAGTATGCCAAAAATACCAGGATGTCCTACTGCATGAGGTCGCATTTTGCAGTATGTAAGCCAGCAAGCTTTTATCGCTATTCTGACCCATAATCCTCTGTGTAGCACATATATCAACAAGAGGGTCGAGGTTCAAGGTGCCATGTTATTAGGACGTAGTGTGTTCCAATTGAATGCATACTGCATGCAACAGTACATACTTTGTTCGGGTTCCTTTAGAGTTGTGTTTCTGGCAACCTGATTAATGTCAGTCCAACATTCACTCTCTTTTTAGCTTTGTTTTGGTCATTTAGCTGCCAAATGCTCCACTATGTTCACAGTTGCTACCTTTGTCTGTGTGTCGTCCTGGGTAGGTGGTGTACAGTGGGTTTTTAGAGAAAAGGGTTAATAAGAGTGGTGAGAGAGCATCAAAACATGTGGGCTGCAAAACCAAAACAACAAGCTGAAAGACGGTCAATACCCCTGAAGCTGAGGGATTAAAATGATGAATACACTGTTAGTTAATGCGAAATAACAACCACTCCCAAACACGAACATGATATCAGCCTGAATGATGAAGTGAAATGAAACGGCGGTTCAGGCTTAATATCACGGCAGCATGAAATATGAAAAAACACTAATTATAAACAAGTGAGGCGTGTTGTAGTGATGAACTGAGGGGGGTTTCTGAAGGAGCATTACCTTCACAGGTCTTGCTGTCAGCAGCCAGGTGGAGGCCGGGAGGACACAGGCAGCGCACTGCTCCCCCTCTCTCCATCTGGCAGCCAAACTGGCAGCGCAGGGAGAAACATGCGGCCTCTCCTGGAAGACAGACAGGGAAAACACTGGCTGAGGAACGGTCAGAGGAATGGGCCACTGGATCACCGCTGAGAGAACACACACACACACACACACACACACAGCCATACCACCACATACACTCACACAACACAAGAGTGCAAGTTCTGCAACAGTGGGACTAGTAATGAAACCATGATAAAAAATGGTGACTTAACGTTACTTAAAACAAAAAACAGTTTTAATAAAAAAATCACAAATTTGTATTTTGTACCCTTTAAATATCAACATGTACAGACATTTTCATCATTTGGGTTTTTAGGACACTAGAGTTTTAAATGTTCTGCTTAAACTGAAAATGACTCACTGGTGCAGGTGTATCCAGGTTCACAGTAACAACGATAGCTACCGTGTGTATTCATGCAGCGGTGGAAACATGGTCTCTCCAGGAAACCGCACTCATTCACATCTGGAGTCAAGGAAACATTATTTGAGGAGTAGAAAGAAATCCTTGCAGTAAATCATGCAGGAGAATTGGTTAAGAAATTAGAAACATGAGACTGACAATGGTTTTGTGCATTACACTCATACCTTCATCACACTGAGCTCCTTTATACCCCGTGGAGCATAAACACTTCTCTGCTCCCAGACATTTTCCATTTACACACGACTTCTTGCAAACCGCTGAGGAAGATGGTGGACAGACCATGAACCAAATCATGTTAACATCACAAACTTCTGTACACTGGTATATGATAAGACCATAAGCAACAGTATACTAAATAAATGTTACAATTGAAACCAGCACTGACTCACTTCTTGTTCACTTAAGGGCAACAGAAAAAAAGCTGTAAACATATTAGCCGTGTTTCCATTCAATTTTCAAGCCAATAGTAAGCAAACTTTTGAAATGACGCAAAAAGTAATGTGAAAAAAGAAATGTGAACTAGGCATGTTTCCATCAACTTGGTTTGAAACAAATAAACTAGGCTGTGTCGATTCCTCAGACGTTGCCGGTATATGGCTGTAATCTGCCGGTAAACACACGTAAAGGTTGCCAAATGGAAACAAAACAAGTCCCCTTGGTCGATCTATGAGCGAAAAATGGAGAAAGGTCTTCAGGAATTAGTATCAATTGGGCAAGTTTTAGTTGTCCCTTTATTGATCGTGTTTCATGCTGGGACAAAGACGAGTATTATATGAGTTAATAAGCTCATACCAAGCTCTCATCACACAAATGTAAAATCTTAATATGCATTGTAGATAGTAACTGTGGCTGTCGGATAAATGTGGAGGAGTAAAAGACTAAAGTAGTATGAAATGGAAATATACAATGATTATATGTTAGTATAGATGGAGGAAAAATGCAAAGAAAAGAACCAGAAATGCAAGAATCACAACTTCCTCACACGTGTTTGTTGTTTTGCTGAGATGCCGAACTGATAACCTGTGAACTGTGGGTAATGTGTCATTGTTCTTGTGCTGTCACTGCATCGCAGAATGACTTACGCTGACAAATGCCGTTAACATTCCTCCATCCCAAACAACAGGAAGTGGTCTGACCATAGCTGCAGATTCCTGGCGGTGTGCGACCCCCAGAGCGCTCCAGCGCATCCTCCACTGACCTGCGGAGGCTGCGACACAAAGGTTACCAGATCATTAAGCATCGTCGAGCCTTCGGGGCTTCAATTTCAGCACAGAACCCAAACAGACTGCTGCCCTGGAAGACGGTGGCACACCTCAATTGTAAAAACACAGAGGGAGGCTATTTGTCTGGCCTCAGTATATGTGCAAGTATGCAGCGAGCTACATAAACACACTTCAAATAAAAAGCTGAAGACAGCTGCCTTCAAACTGAAAACGCGATTGGAATACAAATTTAAGGATAGATATAGCTAATTAGAAAAACTAGACGTCTTAACGAGGTACTGCGAAAGTGTTGGATTAAAATGTAATCTAGAAGTGAATTCACGTAAAAAAAAGTCAAATTAAAATTCACAATTTTAGGTGTAGGTTTGAATATCATCCCACCAATCATGACACATCAGGGAGAGACAAACTTGTTTTGCCTCTAGCCATCGTTGCCTCAGATGCAGCGACACAATTTAGATTTGTTTTTGAAACAAAAAGTGAGGTGGGAGACAACCGGCGCCAGTAAGAGCTCCAAAACGTGTGCGAGGGGATATGACCCTTTTGGATTCATATAATGGCAAGCATGAAGGGTGAAGGTATAAGCGGTACATTTGGTTTGGTCATTACAGCTGACAGTGGCATAACACAGCCCAGTTTATTCTTTCTCCTTTTTTTCTCAAGTCTTGTTCTGTTTCTTGTCTCATTTATTTTGGGAAGGTGGTTCTCAGATGTTTTTTAACAACCAAAAGTTACCAAAGGTTAAGAAGCCTTATCTTAAATAATTGTAAGACAAATGGTGTTCAAAAAATGAATTAGTGAAGTAACAAGGAAACTATTCGACAACATGAAGTTCCTAAAGGAAGTATAATGCAGGAATAACATACACCAATATAGTGAGCAGTATATTCAGCTTTTAAACTGTTATTAATTACTGTAATTTTGAGTCATCATCGCCAAGTTTTTATAATACATCCACAGTCACACCGGTTTTCACATCTATGCATTGCATATTGGGACTGATAGCTGAAAGTACATGCCAAGGAGCTTGTTAAGGTAACTAAAAACATAAAAGATAGGGATTAAAGCAAAAGAAAAGAAAGAAAATGTATCTAGTCAAGAATGAATTTAGTTTACAATGAAATGCCACGAAACTACAATTCCCATTCAAATAAATATCTTGTGCATTTTATGGCTTATCTTTTGACCACACGTGAACCCATTTACTGCAGCTGTATACCGTAACTACTTATGAAACAGCTTCCTCATTCTCAAGAATTCACCAGAAAAGTCCTTAAATTGTACGCGGTAATAATTCCTCCCTCGTTGAAATCTGCAGTCATAAACAAAAGTGCATAAACTACAAGGCCCACAGAACCACCGAACAAGCTTCTTTCATAGCTGCTGTTAAATCTCCTCACACCCACAGAGCAATTGAGGCTAAAAATATGATAAGACGAAGGCCAAGTAAATGTTCATTTCGCATGGTCACACTGTAACGGAGGAGAAAGAAAGACCCACACTCACCCTCCTTGGTTTTTAAGAAATTTACTAAATTGCACATTTGGTTGTTCTGATAGTTGAGCAGTATTTAACTTCTCTTGATTCATATAATATGTTGCTTTCAAAGGATAGATTATCTTATCGAGTAAAACAGATTCACTTTTATTTAAACTCTTTCTTACCTGTCCTGGTGATGAGCCATCGAGAGCATAATAAAATGCAGAATCACCAAAAAGAGTCGGAATATTTCAATCATTTTCTCCCTCCACAGTTCCTATGACAACTTTTTAAGTTCATATTAACTACATCTATCCTCCAAAAAACCTTCGCGTCGTCAAAACGTGGCACTCGTGTTGTGATGTGTGTTTAAAGGCACAGGTAGAGGTGTCTTCCGTGCCAAAGGACATTCAAGGGCTTGTGAAGGTGTTTGTTTGAGGAGTGGCGGGGGAGTCATGGTCTAATTGTAGGGTCCAGGTGTGACAGCTCACCTGTGTGAGAAAAACAGAGAGGGGGACAAAGAGAGGCAGGGGGGGGGAGAGGACAACAACGGAACAATGAAGGCAAAGGAATACAAAGAATGGAAGAAATATATTAGTTGACATCTCCTTTGTTTGTTTCTTTTTATTTTTCGGGGAGTTATTTGCTGGAAGTATTTCTCTCCACTGGTGGCCGGACAACCTCACAGTGACAGTAAGACTCCAGTAAGTCACTGCCATTCAACTTGTTTCCAGTAAATCCCGGTAAAACCAAAGCCTGTCATTTTCATACTCAGCTTTTTGATAGAAATAAACAAAATATTTTTGTTTGTGATATTTCGTGACAGACAGAGCCAGGATGGCGCTTTCCCCTTCTGTTAGTCTTCATCCTAAGCTAATCGCCTCTTGCCTCCAGCTTCACAACATGATGATACCTATCTGAGGCCAACATTATTCTGCTTGTTTAGTCAGTTTGCAGAAAACCCCCTGTTTTCAATTGACGCCTCAATTTGTTGACGCCTCAATTTGTCTGACCACGAAACAACAAATGGCACATATTTGGCAGGTTGCTCCAATTCCATTCAACTAATTATGACATCACTGTGGGTAGGTGGCTCCGGGGTGCCACTGCTGCAGAGGAGCCCGTAGCGCTTTCAAACTGAAAACCACAGAGTTTTTAAATTCAACCAATCATACTCATAGAGGAATGTGATTTAAATGAGGTGCTGGATGGCAGGAAAGAAGATGTGGTTAAGGGTGACTGAAAATTGAAAATAGCCTCAGTTCATTTTCAATCTCTCCCTACGCACATACACACAGCCTTCCATCCAAACCTCCATCTTGGATGGTTTTTGTCAAATGTGTCACCACCACACATCAGCAAGTGAGGTGGAAAGAAACCATAAAATGGCTGTGCACGGTCTGCCTTGAATTAGTGCCAAACCTCACTCCGTATCTGTCATAAACGATACAATTAAACTTAATCCTGCCTGCCAAAAGGGAAAGGAGCGAGGGAATTGGCGAAAAAAAGTGGCCGTCAACAGTAAAACTGAATGATAAACGTTGTCGGTGCTAGCGCAGTGTGTGGCAAGTGCAGGAGTTGATCAGAGAGTTTGCGTTGTGCTTGCCTCCATCTGGACTCGGTGGGAGCGGATCAAGATTTCAAGTGTGTGTGTGTGTGTGTCTGCGCCAAATCTGCAGATTCCTCCTCCTCCTCCTCCTCTTTTGACCACATTAGAGGTGTAACACATTGGTGGTCTTTGATTCCTCAACTTGAAAAGGGATGCCCCACAAAGAGATCAGATGTCACTTATGTAAAGCCCCTTCCCCACCCCCACCTGCTCAAAAGATATAACATATCCGTCATAAATGATGAGGTTGGAGTGAGTCCCCCGAAGTGAAAATAGGATTCCTGGAACAATGTTGGTGGTCAGTCACACGGTCCATACAGAAAGCCCTTCTGCTCTTATTAAATAGCACTTTTTCATGTGCAATAGTGACATGAGGGTCTATTTCCTGACAGTTCAAATGCATTTTCTCGTGTCCACAGAGATGAAAAGAACACCATCATTTTGGAGTTAAACACTGCCTCTAATGGCTTAATTTGAACTTCATTGTCAACAGTCTGCTTGAGGTTTCACAAATGTCACACTTGGAGGTTTTACTTGTCAAGAAATATAAAGACATTTGGGAACGAAGTACACAAGCTGTGAAAAAGGGAGAAACTGTAACAATGTATTTTACTTACTGTGACACCCACTGTAAAATAGATGGAAAATAAATGGGAATATACTGCAAACATGCCTACATCTTACTGAGAACATGAGTCAGGAAATATTAAGGAAGACTTTTTCAGTTTCTGACATGTTTCAAATGAGAGGCAACCAGTGTGAATTCACTTTGTTTCCTTTTCTAAACTAATCACGGCCTGTATTTCAAAGCCACACTATAGAAACAATATATAAGAAAGAGAAGTAAAAAGTGTAAACATGTCTGAAAAGGAACTTTGATGGGCTCCAATATTTCACAGCAAAATGCAAGAAACTGACATTATTCAACACTTTTTAACATGCTCTTAAGGACCCCAAATTCAATCAACGGATGAATTGTCAGGTTCTTTGACACATTTCAGATATAAATCATCTCCTTCATGGTTATTGCCACATATCAACCTCCCTGCAGGAACCAGCAAAGTATGATGAAACTTGAATACAAATCAAAGTTGTGAGTCAACGTAGCGTGTCATTATTTTGAGGGTGTTTCTCTGCTTCACGAGGAGCTGTGCGGAGAGCTTCATCACCACAGAGCTACCATCGTTTTTTTGGTTCGTGATTTTAGCAGGTCACCCCCAGGATGATGGACAGTCTGAGGTCAGAGTTCGGGAGTGGGTATGCAAAAGAGTCGCCCAGGTGTGAGGGGTTAAAGAGGAAAGGTCAGGGATGAGGTCAGCAAACGGGACACCTGCGAGGGTCTGATGAGGACAGCAGGGATGGCTGTGGCAGGAGGACAATGTAACTGATTTGGGGTGAGAAATAGGGTGGAATCCCACTCTATCCATCACCATGATGCTGAGTACCCGGTGCAGGTGCAGCATTTTGTAATCCTCTCTCTCACTGTGTTCTTCTTTCATGTGCCGGGACATTGTGCACATTTACATTTACACATTCAGTCAAGAATGACAGTGTCTTCTCTTTGAGTCATCAGCTTTTTCAATTATAATAACATACATTAATATTGACATCAATATTAATGTATGTTATTATTAAATCCAACATAAATATCCTTATTGTAATATTATTAATTATTATACATACTACTAATATGTTATTATTATTATTGAAAATCTTAAAGCTCAGTGATTGTAGTCTAAAAAATACATGTGTAGCCTTACCATAACACTTTAAAACACAAGATTGGAGCCTGCTACTACTCCAACATTGATTGACAGGTCTTGTATGAAGCATACTTGTAATATTTTCTGATGTAGTGTCATTTGTTTACATCCGTCATGTTTGTCAACAAGAGGCATGTGTTTCATTATTTTAAACAAGGTTGGTTTTTCATCTCAAAGTCACAGTATCTGCAATCACATATGAATATTTCCACAATTTATACTGTCACAGAATTTCAGACTGGGCCTCCCTTCCTGGTCTGGTTGTGTAACAACGCCTTCCTGTCACCACTTTGCCATGCTTGTTAGGCTGCAGTTAAACTGGAGGTACACAGTGTACAGAGAGGCAGTGCAGCCATTCGACACAGAGCTTTGGAGAGATTAGGATGCACACACACCACCAACACAGGCAGTCTCTGTACCAAACAAGGATTAGGGTGTTGGCAAAGAAAAGGCAGCACACCAGAGCATTGCCAAAGAAAATGATTCACCATATGTGTTTTTTACCTTATGTGGCACTGATGAGAATGAATGGGCAATATTTTCTGAGAAGGAAGGGGCAGTATTTCTTATTCAGTTCAATATTTCACTGTGTAGAAGGGCATGTTTACTCTGTAATCCTCCATTTCTGGAATAACACTAACTCGATTTATTTAGGATTCATTTTGGAGAGTGTGCTCTGACGCAGGACTCGGAGTTATGGGGCTGCATTTGTGTGATTATGTGGGTTTGACTGAGAGGCCATACACTGTTGTAATTTTTTGTTATAACAGAGCCATAAACAATAAAGCTTTCTTGTTTACAAAGCGTTGCTCTGCCTTTTTTGTTTCATAGTAACTCTTGATTCATTAGCACGAGTTAAGAGATTATTTTGAGTGGTTTAAAAGCTTTCTTCTTAATTACTCTTCAAATCTTCAAGGTTTAGTTCAACATTTTGGAAAATGCAATTATTTGCTTTCTTGCAGAGAGTTTGTTCCTTGGCAGTTTCTCGTGCTTGCACATTATTAAGTACGGAGCTAAAGCCAGGAGGTGATTAGCTTATCTTAGCATAAAGACTGGAAGCAGAGGGAAACAGCTAGCCTGCCTCTGTCAACAGAGTCCACCGCCATGCCAGCAGCTGTGTGAGGCTGTACTGAGGCACAGCTAAATACTGAAGTTGTTTACCATGTTCAACATCTTATTTTAGCATGTTAGCATGCCCACATTTGCTACAAAACACAACATATAACTGAGGCTGATTCGTTTTACAGGTAAAACCAAATATTGGACAAGTTAGAATTTAGACCTCATGATTTTCTTCGAGGAGAAGTCAAGGGATCAACAAAAGTGATTTCAATCAGGAGAGACAAGGGAATGAAGAAAAGACAATTGTTTGTTTATAACAGATGATATGTCATGATAAAGTCGTGACAGAATGCTGTTGGTGCTTAGACTACAGGGAGCAGCAGCAAGATAAATCATCCTGTTGAGTCCAGACACTGGTGGACACAGGCTGATGAACTGATGAAGCTGCAAAGCAGAAAGACAATCATATTCAACAAGAGAGAGAGAGAGATGCAAGATGATCGGCTAACAATGTAGATGTGTCACTGTGCTGTTGGATAGATGTGACCAGCTGATGAGGACAGCTGATATCAGGTTTGAGAGCCTCAGACAGTGACAGCAGGAAATTATGAGTGCACATGCGTGAGAGGAGTGAATGCAGGATATGAGAAATAAAGTACAGGCCTAAGCATGCAAAAGAACAGTCTTCCTGACTGAAGTTACACTTGAGCTCCATTACAAATTACCCAGAGGACAACATAAATGTCTGAACCAAATTTCAAGAAAAGAAAAACAAAGATGTTAGCGTCAGGTCATTACAATGCATTATATGAAGCACAAATGGTCGCTTTTACTTCTCTGTTAGTGTACGGATTAAAAGGTGATGTTAAAAGGTGTGGATAGGATCATTTTGGAGAGAGCCAGACGAGCTGTTCCCTCCAGTTGCCAGTCTTTACGCTAAGCTACAGGCTAACTGTCTTCACTTGCTCTGTGTTTAGTAAGACTCAAGACATGTGAGTGATCAACCGTCTCTACTCTCAGCAAGAAAGTTTATTTCCAAAAAACGTCATATGATGTTATACATTTCTACAAACTGGCTTAAACAGGATTCGAGTTTTGTCATGTATGCTGAAGGAATAAACCAAGCAAGACTGAGCAAGAGCACTTTTCAGACACACGCTGCTGTGGGATGTGTGAGAATCTGCATGCAGAGGTGTGCATTTGTCCCCATTGATGCAAGATTCTCCCTCTGAGTGTACATGCTATATACTCTGGTGTGTGTGTGTGTGTGTGTGTGTGCCTGTGTGCTGTCACTTGTGCAAGACCCTAACCTCTTTGCTGGTGTGATAAACTGTTTGTCCCACACAGTGCAACAGAGCGGACCCTGCCTGTACAGATAACAAGGCGGCAGGCATCTGGCAGAGTTCACTGGCCTGGACACACAGACGCGCAGACAGAGGGCTGATACAAGCTATGGCCCCACTACAGTCAGAGGAAACCACATCTTTGCAAGCTCAGAAAAACCAACTGTGCTTTTCTTCTATTTTCCTTTCACTGTTCCCTTCTCTCTCTCTCTCTCGTAGGGCAGGACAGTTCTGGAGGGAAGCCCGTGTTTGAAAAGCAAATATGTGCGAGAACAGCTGTCATCAGAAAATTGTTCTGGGACATTTCTCTTGTAAACGAGAGACAGAGAGCAGGACTATAGTTGGTAATCAGGTGATCTGTGGACACTTAGTGGACCTTTTTTGGCTTTGCTTGGTGTCTTTGCTTGACGCACACAAACACATACACACACTATTTGACCCCGGTGTCAGCTCTAGTGTGAGCAGTGAGGCTGCGGCGGATGTCCATCTGTTGACTCGGAGTGATGTAAGCTCAAGATGAGCCCTGCAGATTAAGAGTGAAGGCAAACAAAGGGCCCTGCCAAGATGAGCCACAGTGTATACAGATTAATATAACAATACAGCCACACGAGCGCTGCCGTAAACCATTTGCATAACTCTTGTTAATGTGTTTCGGAAAAATGTCCTTGCTTTGCTTTGAGGGGATACCCCGACATGGAAACTTATACTTAGGTGGTCCATTCCAGCCGACATCAGTTGTTTACCTCGCCCTGCTGAGGATCACAGAGAGGGGAAGCAGACAAAGAGCGATGTGTTGTCTTTGACAGCCGCCCGCACGTCCGGATAGATCAAACACACACACAGAAACATACGATATATGTAAAGTCACACATGATACATGAGTATCTATCTGTCGATCTATCTATCTATCTGTCTGTCTGTCTGTCTGTCTGTCTGTCTGTCTGTCTATCTATCTATCTATCTATCTATCTATCTATCTATCTATCTATCTATCTATATCTATCTATCTATCTTTCTATCATGTTAATTTAATCAGCTCACTGAGGGTGTTCACACTTTTCAGTTAAACCAACCATCTTGTTGCTTTCAAAGTTTAAAATCTGTTCCTTTCTCCCAGTGAGCACGTCAGTAATCCCTCGTCAAACATCACATCAACACAGAATGTCTGATGTATTCACTCTTTCATCACCAAAGTGTTGAGACTCTATTCGGGGCTTTATTGCTGTACAGTGTGTCTACCCCTGTGAAATGACGAAGCCATCGACAGAAACTTGCTCCCATTTCTGCATGTTTCAGCTTTTTAAGTGTGCTCAATGAATAAAATACATTACCTTTCTGTAAATTAGTCTCTCCTTACAAAATGCAAGATCTACATAAAGTAATAAATAGGAACAGACTGGTTTGGATTCGGGAACACACACACGCAGCTGATGTTTTCGTTCAGAATCCTCTCCTTTCAATGCCGTGCGGTATCATTTATCATGGTTTCTGCAGTACAGCACATCACACTCGCCTCGTTTTTTAACCGCCACCCCTCACCCCTCACCCCCGCCAGCCTTACCTGTCTCCCAACACTCAGAGCTGCTCTCAGCCCTCTGTGGGGGTTCAGCATGTGTTAACATGACAGATTGAGCCCCAGTGGGAACCTTAATTGCATCATTTCATGGATGCGAGTCAGTGCTGTGGTCCGGGAGAGTAAACAAGCTCTGAATCCAGGAGCAGAGAGAGAGAGAGTGAGTATGGGGGGAGGAGAAGGAAGGGGTGTGGGGGAGTGATGGAAGGGTGATGGAGAGATGAATGAGCATGAATGCGAGAGCTAAAGAAGAAGAGGAAGTGCTTCAGGATGGGATATTGGTGTAAAATACCGAGATACTGAGATGAATTGAAGAAGTGTGAAATATGAGATAGTGGGGGTGTGTAGAAGGCAAAAAAAAAAAGAAATCTCTCAGCTAATAGGGCCGAACAAAAACACACAAAAAGCAACAGCCTTGCAAAACCACCCAAACCTCCTCCAAGGTGGTCGTCCTAGTGAGGCTTGTTTTGTTATGTGATAAGCTGAGAGTTAAGTGAGGCAGAAGGAAAAGGCAGCAGCAGGCTGCTCGGAAAAGTGTGTCTTCATTAGTAAGCGATCGGGGCCAGGGAATATAAGATTTCAGCTGCCTCGGTCGTACGTTTCAGCAGTAGTACTCACCGAGTCAGCCAAGAGTAAACACATGAGGTCACAGAATACACTTCGCAATTAGGGGAGTGACAAAACCAGATATACAACGGGGGGATTTGACGCGCACACACATGTACACACATGTACACACACAGGTACGGACTCAGTGAAACAAGCAGCACGCATGTTTACACAGTCCAGATCCAATATTCTCACATGAATCAATATGTTGGAACCTGGAGGCCACGATTTATACTCAAAATCACAGGAGACCAGTGGCAATGTGGACAAACACAGATGTTAATTCACAACAATAATCAGCGCAGCTCCCCAGCTATAGGGTCCCTCCCTGTCAAACATGACTTCATATGTTAACGCGTGACATCAAGCTCAGCCAAATGTGCAGCGCGCTGTACATTTAACCGTGATGTTGTGGTGTGGTGGTGAAGTGGTAACAGTTAGATCACAGTGGAAACAGTTATTCATGGTGCAGGGAGAGGCAAACCAGACTTGAAGAGATGTCACAATCGTGGTGAGGATGGGGAGACGTTTCCAGAAAAGTGTCGTGGGCGGACATGGGTGGTGTCAGAAAAATCAAGCCGTTGGAGTCAACAGTGAGAATAATGGATTACAACGTGGGTTTGATGAAGTAGCAGTGCCTTCAGGGAAAATTTTGGGAAAATTACTTTTTTTTGTTGAAAATACTGTAAAACATGGTGGTCTGCGCGTAAGTTTATTTAAATCGACAAGTTTTATTAAAAGGAATAGCCTTTTTTTCTGCAAAATGATTTACACCATTTTTTATAAAACTTGGGAAATGCCATTCAGCAATTCGGTCATCAAAACACATATTTCACACCAACTTCGGTCAACTTTCAAGTTTTCGTGCATGTCTGGGTAGAAATATATATCTGGCTTTTCCACTGCACAAGTCACCGTACTGTACCTGCACTGTGTTGTGCTTTACCTCCACGTGCACACTGCAGTTTGGACCGCACAGTCACAAGGGCACCTAAATATTCACTTAATGCTGTTGAACTCACAGTCCTCTGCTACACAAACAGTGCTACACTCGGATAACACTGCCTTGAAAAAAAAGGTGCTAAAATACTGGCGCCCAAATGTGAACTCAGCACTCATCTGACAATCTTGAAAAAGGGTTAAAGTTACAGGATCATTCATAACGGTATATGTTATAATCTGTAGAGATCTTTGCTGAAGCTACTCAGAACATATTTTACAACAAAATAAATTCAACTTGGGTCATGTTTTTGTCGTTTGGGCCTTCCATCTCATTAAATATACCGCTCTACTCTTCAAGTTAATTGCAACCTGTTGTCCATCACATTTGTCAGACGATGTAGTGTATTGTATTTCTGAGTCCATTAATTGTCTCTGTACAATATTAGATGACTCACATTTGATTCAAAGATTCAATAAATATCTCATGTATGAATAACCTGTAAAAAGATAAACAACTGTTTTAGAAAATGTATTTTTGAAATTCTTTTTTCAAAAGTACAAGCCTAAAATGCATAAAAACACAAGGTGAGGAGTTAACTGCCAAGGCACGTTTAGGTTAGAAACTGGCTGCCTGAAACTAAAGATTATGCTGTTGAGAAACATGACAATCTGCAGTTCAAATTTTAGATTCATTCAGCAAATATGGTGCCACGTTTTGTTCCCTTTCGCAATAAATGAGTGGGGAAAAGTACTTGCAAAACCATCAGCTCCTCCCACTTCGCAGCTCTACTTAGATCCTGTGGCCGGCAGGCATTTAATAGTCACATGTGTTCAGTAACTATCACTATCACAAGGCACGAGAAAGATGTTGTCCGAAAACAAAGCAGCGATTGGATATCTATTGAATCTCTCACAGGATGCAATACGTCACTACAGAATTAAAACACAAGCGAATACAGAAAAACAAAGTGTTCACTTTCCTCTGATTGAGCAGAAAACAAATGACGTGTCTCTTTTTAAAGCCAAGGGCTATTGTTCTTTCCTGTTTTTTCCTGTCTCCTCCTGTTACCCTATAAGTATTGCTTGTGCTGACTCTTTCACTCATGTATACAATATTATAGCATGCACTTCCAGCCATCTCAGTCCTACAAATATTTGGTATACAGGCTCCTCATGTTTATTCAAAGTACTAGGTTACACTGTTTGGGAAAGATAGCCAGACAAGAGCCCTTTGGGAAGGAAAATGAAAACTATTCCAAATGAAAAGTAATGATTCATGCCGCAGATAGTGTATAAACTCAAATATACGTTGGACCTCGCAGCACTATTGGACAGTTCCACTTTATGCAATTTTGATTGGATCCGAACAGTGCATAGACAACTTAGTATTGCATTACTCTAAATATGGCAGTGTGTGCACTTGTGTGGACGTGTGAGTGAGACCAGAGTGAGGTGGGTGGTCTCCACTCACTATCAGTATACAATACAAAGCCTCAATGGTATTTTGAGAAGGAAATTAATATTGCCATCAGCTGTGGCTCTTGCGTGTGTGCCTCCATGCGTATACTTCCTAAAAACAGAGCGGAGAATTTCCACTTCAAATGAGGACATTTTTTTTGCAGGCTGAACTTTGAGCGATGCCATGACACTGCATGACGACATAGCAGCCATCTCCGCTCTCTCCTCGCTGTCAACTCCGCAGGCAGCTTTTCCATTCAAGCAGAAGTTAAAGGAAAACCCTGGGCCTGTTGCCACATTGGCCCAAGTTTAAATTAAACATTTTCTCAACATCCTTCTCTTCTTACCTGGCTGGAGGACAAACCATCAGTGGAAATGTTGCAGCTGACTCACCAAAAATGAGAGCATTCTCGCTATGGGTCCGCAACCACGAACAGGGTTCTTATACATTAAATTACCATCCCATAGAGACAGATTACGCCTTGACTAAAATTTTAGGCAAAGTTTTGTTTTACAGCTCTGTAATTTCTCAATATTTCCTCATACTCAAGTTAGAGGAAAGGTCAATTGCTTTTTTTTTTTGATTATTTTGTTGGTGTTGCGCTTTTTTTTTTATATAGATATCATATAGTGAGAGTATAAAGACAGACATGTTGTACATGTTTGGATAATACACTTTTTTAGCTTTCTTGCTGAGAGTTAGAGGAGGAGACCAATACTATTCTCCCACCTGTATGATAAATATACATCGTCATCTAGCGACCGTTTAGCTTAGCTCAAAACGATGGCAAACAGGGATGAACGGCTATCCTGCACCTGACCAAGACAAAGGAAATAATCCACCCCAGTGCTTTCAAAGCTCAATAATAAACATGCAACTGCTGATGAAGGTCATACGATGCTATCAAAAGCTCCACAGCAGCTAATAGTGAGCCTGGTGGTGCGACTGTTTTATTAATAATTCAACATATATGGAGAAATGTTACCGGTATATGAATTTACTTTCTTTCCAAGGAAATTTCTAATTTTACAACAATTAAAGTAGCATGAAATTGCATCAGAAATTATTAGGAAATCTTAACTTTACCATATTTGACTAAATACCAACAACAAAGAGAGACACATATTTCCGACATGCTATAAATTTTAATAGACATATTGATATTTCTGTAGAGAAACAAAGTTATCCCTAGTTTTATTTACAACACAGGAATACAAAAACAATTGTCACATACAGTACAATGGTAAAAACAACATAAAAGAACTTAAATAATTATTTTATTTGTGTAACTACTTAAATAATGAAAATGGTTATTCTATTCACACCACGCCGTCTCAGCAGCTACAATGCAACTTTCACATTAAGTGCTAAAAGAAATGATAATTTTCCATTTTACAGCATGAATTCCATTTTGACCAGGTAGTTGATTTATTTCAGCAAGCACAAGCGAGTCGGGAGATGAGGAACAAATACATCTTTAACGGACACTGAACTTCAATTAACCGGGATACTTGGAAACTTGTTTTTCAAAATAAATGTTGGGGAGAACGCAAAACTGCAAACGTTTGCTTTCAAAACTGTTAAACACAATGCCATGATGGTTCGTTCAAGACTCCGATTGTGAATTCAAATGACAAAAGTTCAAAGGTCGAGTTTATGGAGAATATGGGAAAGAATGTATGTGAACTTCTGTCTGGCATCTGAAAAGACACAACACATTAATGTGGCTCCAGACCGTCCCAGTCTGTGTTCAACTGTGTTCTGACTACAAGCAGGAGTCAGATGTTCATTCGACGTTCAATCGACATTATCTCCACGAGACAGATCATTAGTTTAATCTGAAATCTGCTCTCCACAGAGAAGATCTGCGTCTGACTGTGAACTGCTTCCACAAAGACATGCCGTTTGATCATCTGACAACAGAGACACATTTCTGACAGTGGTAGTGAAACCAGATGAATTCGATGGACTCAGCCAACTGCTCCGAATTACTCTCTGCAGGCACAGACATGCATTACTTTTACAGTAGGGGGGGGGAGTAGAAACAAATAAAATACTTGTCCTCACGTGTCTTTCTTAACAGAGGAAAAAGCTGCATATGTATAAGTACAAGAACATGAAATGACATGAACTGACAAGCTTAGTGTAAAACTGCTTTCTATAAACACCATTCTCTCCCATATATTATTACGCTTAAAAAAATAAACCCTCCTCTATGATAACAATAGTAATGCTATAGTTTTTTTTGTTGTTTTTTTTGCAATGCTAAGTAGTACTTAGGTAAGCTCTATTTGAAATATACATCACTGCGCCATCTCTTCCCTTTATAGTTTTGAGTTCGGGTTCAATTTCAGTGTGTGACGCCATGAAAGGAGTTTGATAAACGATAACCGTGACAGTGTGGTGTGTAAATGTGAATGTTAAACTACTCTCATTGCGCTTTTAATAAATGTTTTAATTCATTTTGAATAATAAAGTGAAACAAAAAAATGAATACAGTGCATGAGAGCCAGCAACTCTGTTCAGATTGTATGAAACTGGCTTTGACAAAACGTTCTCACTTAGTCGTTCTAATTTCTGTGTCGGTGAGTCCTCTGTTGTGGATCCACTGATAGCAAGTGAATGTTGCAAAACAAAGTATACACACTGTATACTGTTATAGCTTTTTTTTTTATGACAATGTGCCCACAAACTAAATACAACATCTTAAGTGAGACGACACGGTTCATCTGTCTTGTATTCGTGCCTTTAGAATAGTATAGCACAAAGCACTGCAGGCTCTATAGGACCCACGACTCTCATAGACTTCAGAGGTGCAGAGTGTTCCTTCAAAGTCTGTGGATCTGGACATTTATTTTTGAATGGACCATGAGCATGAATTGGATCTGGAGCCACTCTGCTCCTTAAAATGTTTAACCCTTAAAGAACCCCTGAACAATCAACTGTCTCCGCTGAAACGCCTCAAACTCCATTTTTCGAGGGGTCTTAATAAAGCAACAGATGGCCCCTGAAGAGATCCAAAGTCTTGGGTTAAAATGGTCTGTTCCTGTGGAGTCAGCCGTGAGTGAGCATTTTCTGAACGAGACAGGAAATGTCATAGTGGATCTTCCATAACTTGGCCATGCTTATCAATCATCTCCTCTGCTGTCTGCAGGTCTCTCCGAAGTGTGAACACGGCTTGGATGCCAGGCCTGGTGCTCAAGAGCATGTAGCTTATAGGCAAAAGAGGATGAGTCTGGTATGGTGAAGAAGACAAGGATGCAAAGCAGTCTGATGGGGATCCTGTGTGTATTTACGTGTCTGTGTGTGTGTACACATGCCTGTGTGGGTGTGAGGGAGATTAAGAGGCCATATTAAAGACACCTCGTTAAGAGTCTGCTGGTGGTGGTAGGTAGATTTGTGTCGACTTGAGGATGAGAGCGGGGAGAAGCCCCCCTCTGCGCATCCCTATACGATATAGCTGGTCAGGTCTAGGAGGTACGAGGTCATGTCAATGATGTGGTCGAGTATGCCGTCTTTCTCCTGGTCGTTGGGCATGCCATGCTCACTCTTCTCACACTGGGCCCCAGAGTAGCCGCTCTTACACAGGCACTTGTTGGGCTCCATACACACTCCTCCATTGCGGCAGGCTGGTTCACACTTGGCTGGAGAGAGCAGGAAACACCAGTGGTCAAAACGTTAGGTCAGAAAAGATGAGAAAAAAACAGAAGCTGCTCTGTTTGATTCTGAATTTAAAATCAAATACGTTTTTGAATATCGTGGCAGGCACGATGTGCAAAAATGAACCCCGTTGAAACGTCTGTAAAGGAACAACACATGGATGTTTGTCCAGCTAACAATCTACTTAAAGGCACTCACCAATTCGGCAGAAGGGTCCCTCCCAGCCGGGGCTGCAGCAGCACTTGCCAGTAGGAGTGCAGTGTCCGTTCTTACAGTGTCTGGAACAAGCCGTCATCAGCAGCTCTGGAGGCTCCACCTGACGCTGGCACTCTTTCGGGGCGTGAGGTCTGTAACAGTTGTTAGAAGGGAGGGAAAGTCAATATGTGGGCGACACAAGCCGTCACATGGCATGCTAACAAATTACAGAAAGTAGGGCGAGGCATTCATTTTATACGATATTTAAATAAAGTCACACCTTGATAACATAATGATATACTTTGTCATTGTGACACAAAAGCAATCCCTCAATCAAAGCCATTCAGGGGACATCATTTGTCAACATTGGTTTAAAGACAATTTCTTGAACACAATCTAAAATGTTGGCAGTGACATTTAAATTACATTCAACTTCATTGTTGCTGCACAGAGTACTGGGACAACGGAACTAAGTTTCACTTCAGGAACCTTTAGATCTTCAGTCTGACGTTCACCCAACTGAGATGTTTTGGCTTGTAGACACAATACAAATAGGGGGTATATGACAACAGAATTTTAGGAATGTTTAGACATTTCACAGTAATTCCCAACTCCTGTAATTGAGACCCAAAATATTGGAAGTTATCATTCAAGCAGTCTATTAGGGAGGGAGTACAAAACATTAACATTTGTTCCCTCTAAGTTAAGGGTTGAGTCTTGCCCTCTTCATTTAGATCAAGTTAAATGTTGAGCCTACATCCAATAATGACACAATGACATATTTGATGTTGAGTCACGCCACTCCTTACAATCCTGAATCCTTAAAGAACCCCTAAACAATGTACCGCCTCCGCTGAAATACCTCAACATTGTATTTTGGGAACAGATGAATCCAATAATAATGTCTGTTCTGAAAATAATTACAGCTGTAAACAGGGTCCTATTGATTTATCAAAGGCAAGCAAAGTGCGGTGTCAAGGTGTGCAGTCATACAGTAACGCCATGCTTTCCTTCTTCTCATGTCTGCTTTTCGGTACACTACGTCTACCCGTCTGTTATGAAGCTAGACGAGCCTTACAACAACAAACATCAGTTCTTATTTTCCAGATCACCACAGTTTCGTGCAAAATGAATCACTTTTCTTTAAAAAGCCTGCTAAGACACAAACAAAGAGCAGAGACGGGGCAAAACAAACCCTCATTAAACTCTTACTGGCTGAGGTACACAGTAATACTATGATGCTATGATTCATGGCAGTACTGTATGAATTATATTTATACATCTATCACTTCATTTTGATGTATCATGACAGCTGTAGCAATGTGTTTACTGTAAAGCTATTTTTGAATGTTACAACAGGAAGGATCAACACATCTGCCATCGTATGGTGGGCCTATGATCTCAGATGATCGGCAGGGCTTTCAGTATTTGTTGATATGTAGCCAGAGCACTTGTGAGATGATGCACATTCAAAAGTATGTATTTAACCTCTGTAGCAAGTTAAATATGCATGTATACATTTTCATCCATCATTCATGTGTTGCCGGCTTTTCTGTATGTTGTCAATTTGTGAATCCAATGTCCAAGATGGATTGAAACTGTACAGCAAGAACAATAACTGTGCCAAGCGTGGTGCATTTATTGTTTT
Source organism: Melanostigma gelatinosum (assembly GCF_949748355.1). Classification (NCBI taxonomy): domain Eukaryota; kingdom Metazoa; phylum Chordata; class Actinopteri; order Perciformes; family Zoarcidae; genus Melanostigma; species Melanostigma gelatinosum. The sequence goes on along the minus strand of NC_136644.1, from coordinate 19,528,243 downwards.
GACTCGTTTCCCATAAATTCTCCAGACTTGAAGAACAAAACAACGCATACATGTATAACACAGGGCTCTTGACGGTATAAACATGATTTGGAAAAAAAAGACGCACACAAACACAAACATCTCGACACCATATTTGTCAAGTCTGACCACCAAAGAGACATATTGTGATCATTCCACATTAAGACAAACATCCAGACACGCACTTCAGCAAATGGGCTGAAACTGATTTGTTTCATATCACACTCTAGAAATCTGGAAATAACACAGTGCGTAATCACGTTCGAATGTGAAGTGTCTGTTCGTGCCTGTTGCCCACACACATTTGTCTGCGTGTGCATTTGTAAAAGAGAGACAGGGAGAACTATGGATGTGTAAACAGTTCTGCTGTACTGAGGCAAAAGAGCTACGGAGGCAACACAATTTGCTGAGGGAAGGACACACACTCATACACACAGGCTGGGTAACTGGACTCCTGTAGACGAATGCTTCTATGAGGGCTGAAGAGCATCAGAAGTGAGGTCAGTGTGTATATATGTAATGCTTCGGCCATGGGAGAGCAGACCTCATCAATCGTGGCTGGAGAGCAAATGGTCAATCAGCAGTAGCAACCAAAACTAGATTGAGTTCAGGACCTACAACCAGGGTGATCATTTTGTATATTAAATCTGAACGCAGCAATGTTTAAAATGTACGGTATTAGACATATGACTGTGCGTTCACTCTTACAGCTCTCAGTATTCTGCAGTCAGGGAATTTTAATCGAGTTTGTTGAGTCACACCTGTTCTGACCTTCAGTAGTTGGGTAAATATAATATTTGTTTTACCTATTGTACAGGAATTACTGTGTGGGAAGACACATGTTTCAGCTTCAAATAGAGTCTGTCAGTTGTTAGACAAACGACTGCAACTACAATGTTGTGTGGCGATAACTGTATTTATTTGACTGTGCTAGTGTTTAAAAAATGTGTTGAAAATGTTCTGACAAGACACACTGACGAATGGCACTGTGCAGTGACAATACTGTGGCTGTGTGAGTTTAAGTTGCTTTAAATTTGGATGATGGAGGGTGGGGGGAGGGGGGGGGGAGTTGATTCCCATGCTCCCATCAGCACCCAACTCCAGACTCCATCCGTGCTGGCTTTTGTTGTTGCAGGCTGCATGCAGTTAAAAAAGAGCGAAGGAGGGAAGCAAACAGAAAGAGAGGGAGAGAGAGAGAAAGAGTAAGAGTCCCTGGAGGATTGGGGGGTGTGTAGCTAACACTGTTAATAGCAGGCAGGGGTCAGCAGCGCTACTAAACAGTCTGTACGACTGCCAGGGTGGCTGTGAAAACAGCACCTGCTGGTAGCGCCACTTGACAAAGGCAGCTGGGTCAACAGCCACTGTGGGAATTTATCAACTTTGGGAGGGGTGGTGTATGTGTGAGAGCAAGGGAGTGGGAGACGGGTGACAGTGCTCGCACATGAGGTAGTTACATGGACAGAGAGAGAGAGAGAGCGAGAGAGAGAGAGAGGGAGGGAGGGAGGGAGATAATAATGACAACGATGAATAATGTCATCATTTAAATGAAAATAGAAAGTACGCAAGGCATATTCAGCAATGACTGCAGCACAGCTGTAAAGATAAGGCAAAGAACCAGGAAGATGAATGCAGGTAAAGAAATGCCCTCCCTTCTGTCCTTACATCAGGGGAAGCTGATCACTTACATATCATAACACTGACATCCATTCAAGGCTGCGCCATCAGAGCAGTGCGAATGCTCTGCCTCAGATTTGTTCCTGATCTGTTGAATTATTATGTTTGTCAGTGTGTGATTAGCTTGTTGGCTCGCAGGGCCTGTTTGATTGACATGAGGTATATGTGAGAAAAGGGCTGTGGAGTGGTGTACATTGTGCGCCCTAACAATGGCTTCATCAAACGGCCCAGTGTGGTCTCTTTTGCTGTTTTGTCATCTCACTCCATTGTTTGGGGGCTTCTTTTGTAGCTTCATTCCTTGTTTTAATTGTGCAAGAAATTTACTGTGTATTGTAGGAGCCAGGGCTATTCAGTGCGGCTGGCAAGCAGCTTTGTCAAGGGGAGGACCACAGCAGAGATGTAGGAAGATTTAGGAGGGATAGGAAAATAAAGAAAAGGCTCTTTTTTTTTTCTGCAGCGTGCTGGGAGCTAGCGTACCGCACGCTCACACAGGCTGACAGATGTGCATGTTCGCGTGTACGCACCACCCACACAGTGTTTATCTGTACACACAAAAAAGAAAAACACAGAGCGGCACACATACAGATAAACATATCCACAAACGAGCACCCGCTGTCTCCCTCCCCCTGTACCTCCAGTGATTTGTGACTTCCATGGCTAATGCAGTTCATAAAGGAGGTCTCAGGACCCTATTCGAAGTTTGCTGTGTCTTTTTAAGGTCTCTGCTCACTGTAATTCAATCAGTCCAGCCTGCAGCTGACAAAACCTGAACGTGTGAAAGCTCTTTCATAATACTGCTTTCCCTTCTACTCTGTGGAGGGGGGGGGGGGGGGGGGGGGGGGGGGGGGGCTGTGACAAATAGAAAGGCAAATTGCATTTTACACCAGAAATCAGCAGGAGGTCTGGCTCTATACTGCGTGTTAGAATTAAGCTATTGCAGAGGACCAACTGTAAGAGCAGAGCTGATTCTGTCCAACTGCATCATGGATGGAGTGCAACATGTGCTTTTAAAATGACGATATGATAAACATGTAACTTTGCTATAAGACTCGCATGACGTATTGAGTAAACACAGAGGCGCTGAAACAATTCCTGGTTTTGTGCTGTATCATAATGTATTTCTTTGTTAGTATGTTTCTGTTTTCTTTCTGGCATAAATATAATGCGCTCACTGTATACATAATTATGTTATCAAATGCAGACTCAATGGGATTGTAAAGTAGCCAAAGTTACCCATGAATACCTTCTAACAGTGTATGTGGAGAGTAAACCGCAGTCAAACTAAAGTTGAATTCTGTCTAAGGGCCTCTGCTTTGCTTAATTACTTTATGTTTAAGGTTAATATAGTAAGTAAGATTGTTGAAAAGGAAAAGAAGATAAGCAAAAATGATATTTTGTCTCAATCAGATATGACATTATTTACATATTTTACTTTTAAAAAATCGTATTGACATGTATCTTTTGTTTTCTTTTATATCTCAACGCTTCTTTTCTATGTAAAGTACTTTGAACCATGTTGTTGTTGAAAGGTGCCATACGAATAAAAGATGCCCACTTTTAACCTTTGGGAACAATCTATGGTGAAGAGAATCTAAATTCAAAGGTCCACTTACGACTGATGTAGAGCTTTCAACTGCATGTCACTGCCACAATATAGAGACCATGTGATTGGAAATATTTCTATCCAACTGTAATACCACAAACAAGCCCCGTCTTGCTCTCTGCCTTCTCTCTTTCTCTCACCCACATACACCCTCACACCGCACACATTCAGCATGTTTCAAAATGCATGGTGGCCTATTTATTATTGGAGGGGTACTCCAACTGACAAACAAATACCTAGAAATGAAGTCATCTGGCCAGGACATGTTTACACAAACACTGCTGAGGGATTTTATGGCTGATGTTTCCCTGTAAGCCTTTGCCGCCCTCCCTAACAGTTCCTCTTTTCCCTTCTATGTTCCCAAACACAGCGCTAGATGCTATGCTGGACCACAAAAACCACCGTACTCTAAAACAAACCTCTTTATGAGAGGGCTTTAGGGTCCAGATGTCCTCGCAGTATGGAAAAGAAAAAAGGGGAGGACCACCAGACTTGATAACGCGCTGAGGTCAGACATGTTAGCTACCCCAGTTACTCCCCCCATCAGCCCCTCTCCATCCCCGCTGTAACAAGATCATAATAACGAAGCCAGAGTGTATTAGGAGTCAAGACTCCAACACCACAGGATCCGCACAGACTAAACAAGTCCATTTGATGGTGGAAAGAATTGTTCTTTGGGAGAAATACGTCCAGCAGTCATGCCAGAAAGCATAAATATGGAGCGAGCCACCGGGGACCCTTTGAAACATCTGTGGTGTAATTAATTGTGCTAATGCCTGGGTGGCACTGTCGTCACCCAGGAATAATCAGCTGCGGATACGTTTCTATTGTGATTCTGAGCAATGCAAATTCCCTCTCGCCGAGTCTGCCTCTCCTACTTTATCTGCCTCTCTTAATCACATCGAACCGAGCCGAAAGAAATGCTTTTCATTTTGTGCATTCAGTATGTTTAAAGTAGACTCGACCCACTCACTGACCTCAGCAGATGAGCCTGCAGGATCTCACTTTATCAACTTCCTGCAAAAAAACTGACAAGAAGATAGGCAGAAACATGGGGGGGGATTCAGCTTGAAAATTAATATGCAATTGGTTTGAATTACGAAGTCTGCTTATGTTTGCGGTGATTTCCTTACTGCCAGGGTATATCAGACACATATGCTGATACATCCCTACTGTATCATGTGGGATGAATTCATGCCCTGTCTGCACATTTTCTTGTCTCGAGTGACAAATGTTTTTCACATGTACTTGGCTTGGCAAAAATAGTTTATAGATCCATCCCGATCAGAATCATTTCTAATACTGAGGTGCATATGGTTAGGATTATGACACAGCGCAACACATACACACACAACACATGCACACACACACATTTTAATTACGAAGCCCACACATTCCAGTTGTTTAACATAAACTCATTAAGCATTAGACTGCAGGGAAATATATGTTTTATGCATGAGCATGTGTGAGTGAAATAAAGTACGTAGACATCCCTGTGCTTGACAACAGGTGCCTTTGTGTTTTCCTTACTCTCAGCAGAATGAACCCTACTGTTAAATATTGTGAAAATAACCAGCAGGCAATAGTTACTAAAGGTGAAACATGGCCAGCTAGTCAGTGTTTCTGTCAGCAATACATTACAATAACATTTTGAAATGCTCCGCTTATTCTCCACTTAATGCTCAGCATTTGTTTTGGCCCAGGGAGGTGGTCACTTACTTATTGAACTGAGACCAAACTATATACCGCAAAAGTTCACAAACAATCAATGGCTGAAGAAATATGGTTCACTCAAAGCCCCCTTTTCAAATGTGAAACAAACCATCCCCTGAGATAAAGAAAATGTGCTTAATGTACCTTTTAGGGTCAACCAGCTTGTAGAGTTTCCCACTGTGTGACTGCGCCATGCTTTTACTGCTTGCCAGTATGTAGACTTCACCTGCGAATAGGAACAGTCACATGGAAAGGGGCCATCAGCACAATTTGCATTACAGATTGTTAATGTGCAGCATATGTCCCAATAATCAATCTGTCGTCCATTCGTGCAATACCTGTGGCAAAATGAGGAGGGGAGACAAGAGGAAGCAAGCGATGACAAGAGGACAAAAGGAGAGGACATAAGGGGAATGGGTGTGGCAACAGCTTCTGCATTACTGTACTTGCCAAAGGACGATAAGAAAGAGTTTAACGGGGCAATTGAACACTCATGACTGGGAACCGAGCGGATAATTTAATGAGGAACAAGCCAACAAGGAAATTCCATCAGGGGACAAATTGTAAACATGTGTCTGTGGGGCCAATACTTTGGGACACAAACCCACCCCCTCCATGATTCTTGCACCACTTGCAAATCATGATCAAATGCAGGAATCTTGAAATACCTCGTCAAATAATAACTCCAAAACCTGGCAAGAACTGTGATTAAACATTTGGGATGGCTGTGTGAGTGAGCCACGTCATGTGTTCATGTTAATCAGAAACACCAGAGCTGGCAGTTCATAATTCTGTGTGTCTCTGGTGGGGGTCCAGCTGGTAAAATGTTCTGTATCATATTAGTCTGCTCACCTCAGCTCACCCTGCCTGATCTCAACGCTGCAGTTCCCCCTCCAGGTAAACAGTAACACATCTCACTACCCATGCAAAACATTGCATTGTAGGTGGCCATAAACACAGCTCATAAATGGGTCTTTTGGAGTAGCATTGCTATTTTATGGAAATGACAATTAATCCAAAAGGAAGCACGCCCTCTTTAATATCCTGTTGGGAATGTGCCATTGAGGTAAGGACGGTATTAGTTCCCCTGTAGATTTGAGTGTTACTCCTTGTTGGCTAGGGTATTCAAATTGTTCTGGATTTTAAATCATGTTCTTATTGCATCCCACTGTGTTAGTGCGAAACATTACAAACACATTTTTGAATAACCAACTGGAAAATTCCTCAACGTGATGTTAACATGTGCACCAATGATAAATATACAACAAAATGACTCCAAGCCATGATTTTTCCATCCGTCATTTGAGGCCAACAAGCCTTCAAGGGTTCGTGTTGTAAACGCCACAAGGGATTTCAGAAAATAAGTTAACACATAACTGTCACTAAATGTGGATGTAGGGAGGAAGAACAAAACAAAGGAAGAGAGAAATGAGAAAGAGCGCGCGAATGAAAGTCTGAGAAGAGACAGATAATCTGCGTAACTGTGTCGGTTTCTTATCATTGCCCTACTGACCCAGTTCATCCTCTCCGAAACCCAAGATGTGTCCCACAAGCATGAAGCCACAGGAGCCAGCTGAGCCCAGACACAGAGCTTTCTCCTGCCACTGTTCACCACTTGCTGATGTTGACAATGTCGACTTCTCGAGGATCCGCAGGTTACTGAGACAAAGAACACACACAGAGTAGGTGAATTACTACAATCATTACTTAGTCAGTTAATCCCCCCCAGGATACTGTTCTGTACTATACACGACAAGCACATTTAAAGCACAAAATACTAAACAATTCATTTGCCGCAATATTAGGCACATTGCAGTTGAGACCTGGAAACAGGGTGAACTTTTACTTCATGTAACATGGTTCATTGACCCGTCATCCTTTTCCACCCCCATGTCTCACATGGTGTCATTTAAGACCTCAGCTTTTCGTTTCAAAACAAACATCATGCTGGAGCCTTCACTTAGCCACAACATTATGCCCTCAAATTGTAATAAGGCCCAAAATCAACCGACCACACATTGTTTTAAACACAGTGCCAACTCCTGATAGTGTACTCGCCCCCTGCTATTTACTTCCTTTGTTTACTCAAGCGTCAGTGTTTTACATCAGCAAAGTAGGATAAATTACAAACCAAAGAAAAGTGTGAAGAGCAGAGAGCAGGATGTCTAATCTCCATTTACAGTGAATGGGCCGTGACGAAGTGGTGACAGTAACATAGAACTTGTTTTCCCCCCACGTGGATGGAACTTTGGGTTTACTTTGGCACATGCCGATGCAAGGAACAGATTTTTCAGTTTGAGAAGAGAAGAAAGTATCATGTGGATCTCAATAGGGCTTAAGATGTTTGCCTGATAACTTACAAATCAAGTGCACTTTAACGGCAATAGGATAAAATACACTACTATGTCTTCAAAATGAAGCCAGTCAGCAAGTGTGAAGGGAGTCAATCTAGATTTCGCAAACCTCATTTTCAGTTCATCAGTACTGTTTCAATCAACCTTTTTCACAGCAGACATTTTGACAGGAAAAGCACAGCTGAAATTGATAACATTCACGATGGCTCAGTTACATTAAGTGTCCCCAGTAAGCTATCCCAGTGAGCCAGAAAGCACAATACCTCCCCTAAGTGGAATGCGTCTATCATTAATGTTATCAAATACACCTCTGCTTTTCCTACAATGACACGTCTGCTGGGAAAAAGGACTACAGTCCGTTCTTTTTCATTCTTACCCATTTTTATCTCCAAACACATAGCTGCCATAAAGCCTTCTAGACTGGCAGCCTCTGTAGATGAAGCCCCCCACAGGTGGTGCTCCTCCACTGGACTGCAGGTCATAGCCAGAAGGCTCATTTTCTGGGGACGGACAAGGAGGCAAAGGTCTGATTTAGGCACTGCCGCCTGCATGAAACACTAGTAGACAAAGTCTTATGATAGAGGCAATCTAAACCATGTATTACTCAGGTAATCCATCAATCTGCATCCTGCATCCCAGTGGTTACAATCTACTAATTTACTCATGAAGTTATAATCTATTTTATAAAGTTTGTATTGAAATTAAAAAAAGATTAACTTAATGTTTACTCCATTTTGTCATAGTCTATTAGACATAATGGTTGTGTGGTTCCTATTATTGAAACTTAATTCACTAAGAAAAAAAAGAGCAAAGAGTGCATCTCATTTTAAATTGGACAGCAAACAGACAACGTAGACTTCAATATGGCTTTATCAAAACCGGAACAGAATACACTGATCTTTCATCAGTAAGAGTGATGGTGAGGCAATATGGCATGTTTTCTGGATTACAGTTGTCTTGCCAAAGGGAAATATGAATGGAGGTTTGCTGTCTTTATAAATGTATGACCCAAGACTTTGTGTGCTTATTTCCCCAACTGTACTCACTTTAGAGTTTGAGTAATTGGCTAAATCAGGCACCAAGCCAAGTGAGGAGTGGTCTGTAGGCAAAAAAAATGGCACTTTTGAATTGGAGTGAGAGATCACGGTTGAGGGAATCGTTTTGGTTGCCAAAACAACAACTCGCTAACAAAGACAACCAGCCATTCAATTTGAAACAAACAGCAGTCATTTGTTTTTGTGTGTCTGCGAAGAGAAGAAGGCTAGCATTGTGACAGTGCTGCTGTTATTGATTATTATCTCAACGTAAAAGGAGCAAGGCCCCTCTCAGCTGTGTTTTCAACAATGCTAAGCCATCATCTCGACAGTGATTGTTTTTGACAGCTTTAAATCGTATTTTTGTGGACACAATCTCACATTCCCTTGGCAAATCAACACTCCACAAGGGGGGAATCTTTCTAGACCACATCATTTTTACATTCAACCTTCACTGTCTCTGCACTCAACCCGGGGTGTTTTCTGAACGTGTTGCCAAAACACCATGTTCTTACAAAATGAAATATATGCATAGAAACAGATGTTATTTAGCACTCAATCATTTTTTTTTATCTTGAGGAAAAAAAAAAAGGATGAATATTTTTTAAACATTTTTGGAAAATCTCATGGAAATTCTAACTCACCATAATCTTTCCCTTTAGTAATCTCCAATATTCTTCCTGCTGATGTGTTTTTGCCACTGGCATCCGTACAGATGATCAGGAGACTCCCATTGTCGCTCTGAAGCCGATCCACTGCACACCTACAGAACAGAATATCGGATGAGACACAGGTACATTCATGACACCAACTACAAGGTGGCACGTTGGCAGCCTGAGTTTATAAAACCCTTTCATAGAAACAGCAGAAATAAAACAGCGCTTTAAGATAATTGCTATGTAAGCTACACATTTTTGCCCAAAAAGCAGTAAACGTTTTGTGTCAGTCGTACAGTAGCAGCTTGTCTTTTGCCAGGAACAGCTGTTTAGTTCCTCAGTGTGACTTTGCTGAAGTTTCTCATGGAATGTTTCACTCACCTGCCTGGGTCATGTAATCCATGAGCAAAGATTTCAGGTGGCTGGTTGGTGCTGTTGAAGTAGGGATTGTTCTGCGGTATGGAATAAGGTGATGTGCAGCAGTCTGTGTCCACATCTACCCTTAGGATGGACCCTGTGAAATCACTGCATTCAAACACACACAAAAAAAAAAATACACCTTCACGATTGTGGGAGCTAAAAGGATTTCATCTTGGGGCACAAACACCAGCACTCAACCATTTATAGTGTGATTCTAATGCTGCGTACACACTACGAAAGACAAAAGCAACAAAGCTGCCAAGTGTGTTGCTCAAGCGCTAGTTGACGTAGTTATTGTTGTTAAATAGCACTGGGAAATGACCAGATGTAACAGACCGGAGTGAAACAAAAAACATGCGATTGGGTGACGCTTCACTGCAGCGCTGAAAAAGGTTGAGGCCGGCTCAAGTTTGATTTGTAGCCCATCATGCAGCGGTAGGTGTCGGGCGTCAGTTTGTACCTTCATGTCACCATGCCTCAATTTGAATTGGCTGTTGCTTTGTCGCTTGTAGTGTGACCGCAGCACAGGACCTCTGATCTCACCTGAGCCCGTCCATTTCCTCCATGTCATCCAGGGTGATCATGCCATCTCCCAGGACGATGTGCAACAGACCATCGGGGCTGAACAGAAGTTGACCACCAAGGTGCTTCCTGTGCAGCTCTGCCACTTCCATCAGCACTCGGACCGTCCGGGTGTCCACCTGGTTCGGGTTTTTCCTGAGGAAAATGTTAAAACGTCATTGTCGCTGGGTTTCTGTCACAGGGTGCAAAAAAGAATACATATCAGGAGCATGTACAACATTTCTATACCTACTGTACATGCTTTCACACAGTGTCATAATTATTCAAAAGTATACACTCTATCAGGGTCTTGGTAAGTAGCTTTTCTACACAGTTGGCTCTTGACTGTGCTGAAAGCCACTGAAGAAATGCAATGTAATGTTTAAATAACCTGCATAAGACATAAATTTAAAAAACATTAAAAGTCCTCTCCAATTACATTCAGGAATAATTGTGCTTGTGTATAAAATGATGACACCAAGGCATGGATGAGAAATGCTGACAAGACGAACAAAACAAAATCTAACATTAAATAAATGAGTTTAAATAGTTTGTTGTCTGGAGACATCCAGTCTAAAGCTGTGTCTTAGTGAGGCAAAGACAGTGGGTGGAGATGTAACACAGGATTTAAAATGTTGCACAAGTTCGAGTGCAAAGTGAGGATTTGGCTTCACAGTATCAGCAATAAATATTTCACGATGTGTTATTTTGGGTAGTCCTGCAATTTTTAAAAAGCGCCTTGCCAAAGAAAGAAAAATGACTCTCTTGAACTACCATCAAATACTTTAACTGTCATTGCTCTATTGGACCCTCAAATGAAGGTGTAGTCACCAAGACTGCGTGCCAAGACAATAATTAAGATGACATCATGAAGTTAAACTTACAACGGTGATTATGCAAATTCAAATGTAACACTTAAACACGTTCGTGAGAAAAGATTGTTGTCTAAATTACAGGTAATTTTGAAGGGAGTGTGAGGTATCGCCACAGCAAAAGGCATGCGTCGCTATCATAACAAGAGCGTTGCAAATGAACGCCCATGTTACTCTGTGTGCACTCGAAGCTTTCATATTTACTGTGGTTAGTATGGTCTCAGGCAAAAAATGTGTTCCTTCAGGGTTTTGTGATCAGAACTTTGTCACAACATCCAAAACATTTCAATTTCAACCGATTCTTGATTCTCTTGTTGCATTTGAAAAGCTTCCAATTTGTACAAATCAAACCATTTGAATTTTTGAGCAGTGAAATGAGAGCATGCACTGAAAAGCAGATTGTGGGAATCTTTACCAACAGTCATGCTTCGCTACAAATTACGACTGACCACATGGTATTTTTCAGTGGTTAAGTAAGTGGGCTAAGGCTTTGCATGAAGCAATGCATGTGGCCACGCTTTATCAATCACCAATAGTTAATAGGTCAGTTAAATGTTGTCCAGACTGTGAGGCAGCTGAGGTTTTGGTTTCCTTTCAGGCACTGCCTGAAAGGAACGGCCCATATTTAAAAAGGTAGATTTGGCACACACTTCTCCCATTACCTCGAAACGGTGTATTCAACCACACGGAGAATGTGGTCGTGTGGTCCGATTGCCCAACGCTCTTGGTTGGTGGTGTAGGAGACGTAGAGCTTGCCATTCTTCTTGTAATTGGGGTGGAATGCCAGGCTTAGCAGGCCCCTTTCATCTCCGCCCTGCAGTCAGATGAGAAACACAAAAGATCCAGCAGTTAATTATGTCCCTCCTTGGCTTCTGCTCGGCTCTGTGGGGTTGGACTCACCCCCCTCGGTCATCTTCATCATCACCAAGACCACTACATGCCACCCCTACACACCCATCACCCCCCCCCACCTCTTCAATTCTTCAACCTCTCTAATCCCCCCTTTTTTTTAATTTATCCATCACATTCCCTTTCACACCCCTGCTATTCTCCCAGTCTCTCTTTTTCTACCCTCGCCTGTTTCACTTCACACCTTCACCAACCTCCTTGAATATACCATTACCAACCATTATAAAGCATTTGACTCTGGGTAGAGCTGCACCTCCTCTACAAACCCCCGCCTTTGCCCAGTCCTCTCTGCAGCCTGGTTATGTGCGCTTGTCCACAGGGTCGGGGGGCCCCTGTGACGCCCAGGCCCTCCCGGTGGCCTCCATTGTGCAGTGATTTGTGTGTGTAATCTTTTGGGGGGATATCCGTGAATGCTACGCTGAGTGGCTGAAAGAATTTATTAGCTCACTCACAGTTCATAGAGAGCACAAAAGTGCAGAGTGCTTCAATCCGTGCTTTTTGCTCCCCATCCCCTCGCTCTTTCCTGGTTTACACCAAATCCATGCAAAATGCAAGGCTTGGAGGGGTTGAGGGAAGGAGGAGGAGGAGAAGGGGGGGGGGGCAAAATGCTGCCAACTCCCACTGTCTTGGCAACATGTTTAGAAAACATCTAAATTGCTTGTGTAATATGTAAACCTTTGTCTCACCCCGGAGGCAGCTACATCAGTTGTCACTACCCTGGTGGTCCTCCCATCATAGTTAGCTGTAATAATCAGCTACAGCATTTCATTCCCCCGGCAAGACGAGCCAGGTCGCCCCTTTTTTTTATGTTGTACTCTCCCTCGCTATTTCTTCTTGACAAAAGAATGATCAGAATGCAAGGCTTAGGTGTGAATAATGTTTATAAAGTGGTGCCTGTGTGGTTGTATCTCTCTAAAACAGCTTGATTCTTTAAAAAACAATAGTAATAGTGATCATCATGCAGACAAACTAGTATCACGTCTACAATTAACACAGCTGTGTCATCCTTAAGGTATTTCTTCTCAAAATAGTAAAAGAATGGAAATCAGATCAAAACATGTGGATTGATTTGAACACAAGTGGCAGGCTCTGGATAGGTGTAGTCTGTGTCACAGGCCAAGTAACACACATCATCGATTGGTGTTCTGAATCTTGTAGTTCTGTTTGGACCGAGTTAGACTTGGCCCAGTCAAATGCAGCAGTGACATAGGCCACAATTAAAAAAAAGAGATGACTCTCTCCAAAGAAATGTATCTGAAGCACGAATGAGCAACAACAGAGACCCACACGATAAGCCACACGGGGTTCTATATAAAGTGAAATGTTGACAAATAAATCTCCACCGCAAAAGGCAGAGTTCCTCCGCAGCAAATTTACGACCAAACGTCAGATCACTGAAGTCAAATTTAAAAAAAAAGGAGTTCATGGCACTGGATGCAGCACACTGCGCAGCTGGATGTGAGTGAGAGCCGAGGGGACTGCACTTTGCAAAAGAGTGTCAAAAGGTTTCATCTTGGGAAGAGACATTCTCAACCTCACCTTGAAATGCTGGATCCGTGTGTTGGATTTGGGGATGCAGTGACCCGCATCCACAAAATAAACTTGCCATAGGGAGTGGGTCAAAGACCGCAATTCCAAAGAGGCCTAGATCCGGAGTCAAAGGAGGACCACCATGATACACAGTGGTGAAAAGGGCTTAAATATTAGCTCCCTTGCTGATGACTAGCTCCTTCAGCAGCAGGCGAACAGCACAGCTGGCACTGGAGCCACAAGAAACAAACACTGCATTAGAAAGTCTCTCACTGCAGAGTCAATCCAAGGAGGCACCTTGATTAAAAGAAGACAAAGTGCTAAACACTGATCATGCTAAAACGGCTGCCAGGGCTGCAATAGGCAGGATCGTCTTGGCAGGGTTTATAAAGCAATATCCTGTACAAACAAGCTCATTTAGAGGAACTGCAGGTTTCACATTGTGTCAGCTGCAAAGTGAATTTTCGGGGGATTCTGCGTCTACATTGTGGGTTTAAAAGCCAAGATGAGATTCAGCAGTTGTGCTAGGGATGTTTGCCTCGTTTCATACAGTATTCATCAACTACAACAGTACAGTACAATGTGTGCACTTTGATACCATGCTGTGTTGTGCGGTATACTGTTCACCTTCAGTAGATGTATGGATGAGGGACAATTTAGGGGTAAGCTGCAAAATTCTCTGTTTTATAACGAGCACTTAACCCGCATATTAATAATAATATACCTGCATCATTTCTTATCAACAGAGGTTAATGTTGCGGATTATAATGCCTGCCATCTCCAAACCTCAAACTGTACAAATGACTGCTGTGTCGCGTTAAATCACATTCCCTCGATTCCTCCCTTGAACATCTTTGTGTTTTTTGTTTTTTTAGACTGCCATCATTCTTCAACAGCCAGGCAGGGGGCTCTGATTGAATCTCTCATGAGGTATTATCTCTTCAGTTTTCACAAACACCTGCCTCTGCATTCCTCTTTTCCCTCCAAGTGCTCTCTGGGGCTCTGGCTTTGGCACTGTCAAAGTGTTGGCGTCACTCCACAGAAAGCTGGGAAAGTGTGGTGCAGGGATGAGGAGCGGTTGTTATCTCACATCTCACGGTGCATTACATTGAATGCTGGTCCTTTCTGAGTGGCGGAGGCAGCGACACACACACACACACACACACACACACACAACGCTACATTTTCCAATTCTGCAGGGGCAGCTGTCTTTGAGTCCTATGACGCACCTGTTGGCTCATGCATTGTTACCCTGAATCTTTTGATCCTTCCTCATTGGCTCGTGGGCATTCCTCCACCAAAAGATATTCCACATGAGTTGATTGGAGCAAAACAATGTCCTCGCCCTTCACTCAAAGACTACCTGCACCATCTACGCTCACACCCCCCCTCACAAATCTCCACTGCTACTCCTCCACCTGTTTATACATAAATCCTGTGAAGATTTCATAGCAATTTCATGACACATTAATCTTGCCACCAACCAATAATCCATAAACTGGGCCATAAAGTTCAAAGAATAGACTCTTTTTTTGCCGACTGTAACTGTTATATTTGTTAACATCTTCCACGAGCAGGCGTCCCACTGCTGGAGGATAATTGTGAGATCATTATGAGTTATAGTGAAGATGAGGCCACTTATTTTAGTCCATATGAGAGCAGCCCTGGGCCTCTGATGGCCGCTGAGAATGCAGAGCAGCTGTCAGCGGAGCGAGGAAAGGAAGAATAACATGCTGTGACTTATTTGTTTAAACAGTGAAATACTTCATTGCAGGCCCCCTCGTCCATGTTACACAGGCTAATACATGTCAGGGGACAGTCAGTTTTGGGATGCTGCTCACGGATGTCTGCATTTATAAAACTCACTGTCACTATCACACGTGCTAGTCTCAAGTGTCTTTTCTGAAGTTGTGAAGTGCAATGCGCTGTCATTGTTTGAGCAGAGGCTGAAGCTTAGCATCAAAGTCCAACACCACAGAATTTACATATACATTAAAGATAATTGTTTTTGGATTTAACTGTGGCTGCTTAAAATAGGTCGCCCTGAGTGCTGCTACACTAAGTTCAAGGATAATTGTAGTTGTTGTCATATTTAATTCTGTTCAAAGTTTTGTCATTAAGTTCTCTATGAAGCTTTATGTAACTCTCATATGATCGAAGCACTGCTATCCAATAAAACATCATTTTGTGGCAAACTTGCCTGAAGATTGTTTTAAATAACTTGATTTGAACGCCTTGTACTGTATATACAATATTGCTTAAACCTAATGTTTTATTGAATCACTTAAAGTTATATTCATAATATAGCTTCTTTTGTATTGTATTTATATACACACAGACACTAACTGGACTGCTTCCAAGCTGAAGCAACAAAATCTCTTATGGTATAGAGATTGAATTTCAGGAGAAGAACAACCACAGCGCAGCTAGGAGCCCACACCACCACAGCGCAGCATTGTTTCTGTGCAGTTCAGCTTAATTGGCACCGGGGGGGATCCGTGGAAGGAGGGGGATAGAGGAGCAGAAGGAAACACAGAACATTACAATCAAAGCATGTGCGTGGAGCTGATGATAAACCCGTTATCTGCCCTGTCTCCTGGGGGCCTGGGTTCCTCTCTCTGTATAAAGCCTGCTCCATCCTGTTGATGCTGCCAGTAAACACCTTAGCCCTCCCCTGGTTCTGTTTCACCCCATGTGGCTGGGAGCCCTTTACGGCAGCCAACATCCCAGTATAGGACTCCTGGGGCCTGCGGGGGATCGAGCCACGTCTAATTGTCATAATGATCACTTTATCCACAACCAGTTTGGATTAAATGACGATAAGATAGCACAGCAGAGCAGTGAGAGCATACCGCAGGGGGCAGTTGCACATTCAATTGCTGCGCTCCGTTTGACTCCTTGTCAGCAAAGGGTCTTGTCAGTGGAGGAGTAGGAGGCATGCGTGATGGATAAACTTCCTGCTTGGGAGTGTGGCCCACAAAAATCCCAGCTAACCCATCTCGTGCCATCTCAATTTCCGAACAATTCTCAAATTCAAAATCTGAGATGAAGTAAGGATTACGGATAAAAAACAAATATCAGGACATTACCCTGAAAATGACAGTGTCTTTGTAATTGAGATCCATAGAGATTTGCTATAGCTGCAGTATTACACACAATTTATGTCTAAGTCTTGCAATATTTCCAATGTCACAAAGAAGATATTTTAAGAACAAACGCCACACCACAACACACAGGTGGTTGAAAATATATCTGCTCTATGACACAATGTAACAGTTTCCAAAATCTACATCAGGCTAGAAAAAGAAAAAATCTGCACACTAGATAATGCTCCATTGAATATATATATATATATATATATATATATATATATATATATATATGTAATAACCACCAAGTGACATTAAGTGACAAAATAAAAATATCATTATTTTCAGCTCTTCTAAAAGAGAGAAAGAACCTCAGTAAACCACGTAGAGAGCAGGAGAAAGCAAAAGGATATCAAAGGCATTTGAGTATATACCTTGAGTATTGGTCTTGGGTAACCATGGGGGATATTAGAACCCTTATAGGAACAATATGGGAGAGATTAAGAAAGCCATCAACCCATCTTGTGAACATTTGCTGAAACGTAGCAGTATTAACAATGTGTGCGGTATGTACAGTTAAGTAGCAGATAATAGCGTAATGATTCGCCACAATTCCATTTGCTGAATGACTGCTTGTTTGGTGTAATTATATGATTGAATACTAATAGTGAGCAGGCACTATTTTCAAGGAGTTTGTCTTGGCTGTAGACGTTCCTCACACGTTTACAGTCGTGTTGTAAAGCTTAGTGTTAAGGCTGTCGCACCTTAATTCTTTACTCTAGCAATGTAGCAAACGACATGTAATACTCCCATCAGCCAAGATCCTTTCCTCTTTGCTGTTTACATCTGCGCTGAAATTGTATCCATATTACCAGATTACCTCTGGAAAACACTGTTAACACTAAAGGCAGGCTTATTCATACCTTCAGGCCGTTTTGCACCAGCTTGTGTATGTCCAGGAAGGACTCCTTGATTAGCTCGAGGTCATGGTTGAGTATCCTGACAATTCCCTCTCTCTCCAGGACAAAGAGCCGCTGGGATCCATCCCCACAGTGCACCACGGCCACCGGCTGCCTCAGACCACTCAACACCTCCTGGGCACAGTAGCAGTTGTGTTTGTGTTTCCTGGGTAACAAGGGAGACAAAAGGTCAGAGACCGACGGTGGCCGTGAATAATCCAATTATGAGGTATAAGAGGCATGATAGAATCTGAAGCAGTAATATTTGGAAGGAAGCAAACAATATTCAGCTGGAAGATATCATTTTGCGGTCTAGGACTGCAAGTACTTGATATTTGTCTCAACTGACAAAACTAGCAGGGGAGCTCTTTTTCATTCTTATACCATTGGTTTAGAAGTCTGATGTTGCATTTCGCAAAGGCTCAGTGATGTTCTTCCTCACCTTTGCTGATTTACTAATTTGGTGACTTGCCGTTTGCCAAGGTGGGAACATTCTTAACCAGAAAAATGCAAGATTTAAATGCAAAATCAAATTGCAGTTCATCATCATGTCTGTTATAATGCAACTAAAACTTCTTTCTCCTCTCTACATCACTGAACACTGTTCCCACCAATAGTCTCCCTCCGTCGTTTAATCGAGCGCAGGAGGTTCGTTCTGTCCCTCCATTGTACCCCCTCCACTGTGCAGGTACCCGACTAAACTGTGGCGACGGGGAAAAGAACCCCTGTTGCTTTCCCTCCTGTGTAGATGGTCACTTTTGGTGCAGAGAACACAGATTTTAAAAAGGGGATAGGAGAAGCTAATGTGACTGGCCACAATTGATACCAGCCCATAACCAACTAACACACTGCTGGTAATGCATACTGGTGGATTATTTCTTGTCCTGTCCTGTTTTCTATGTGCTCTGGTTAGCTACGTATCACCAGCCATGAAAATGCCAAAAAGTGCACCGGCACTCTCTCTGTGGATTGCATGAGGACCACAGCACTTGAACTCCGTGTCTCAATTTCCTGAAAGCAAAGGCCAAAATGCAAGCCCACAACTTTGATTTAATTTAGACTCTTTCTTCCCGCCTCGAATGTAAGAAAGTCCTGCTCATTTACCCGAGTAGACCTCTCAGAGGATAAGGCGCAGAAGTGACAAATGAGCCCTTGACTCGTAACTTTTGGAAGTTATTTGACTGAATGTTGGTCGTTGCTATTCAGGTGCACATACTGCTTGGCCCTCTTGCCTCGGGGAACATAGAGATGAAAGGCATCGCCCCCATGGACAAAAGGGCAAAGCCCTCTATGATGCACAGACCTTTGCTGTGAGAGAGGCAACCAGAATGACGCAGGATAAGCATTTTCATTATGTGAGCAAAGCTGAGCAAATGCAGTCTGGACAAACTTTAGGATTAGAGAGGAGATGGCATAGCATTTCTGTCTGAGAGTATGGAACATGTCAAAGTGGACCAGTCAACCCAAAACATGTTTCTATAAAAACATATAAAAATCACAGCTGAATGTCAGTGTCAGTACAACGTACTAATGAAGCCAGAAAGTTCACTCGGCTGAAACACATTGCGGAACTAGCCAAAGCTCATTCTAAATAATAATATGTTCATCTTCCATTGTGTAACTCAACCCTCAACTGGAATAAAACACGATAAAAGCCAGGCTACAAACCTTTTCTCCTCTTCCAAGTAGTTGGAATCTTGCCCTTGCGGTTGCTTTCGTTGAAAATCTGGAAAGCACAGACTGGCATCTCTCCTCCCATAGTATTGGCAGAACTCATCTACATCGGCCTGGAACAGTTCTAGCAAACACAACAGATAAAGACATAGACAGAGGGTCTTACACTTACTGTAGATACTGCATGGTTGAATGACTTCATACACAGGGGCTAATACAAACACCTAAACCGGGAAAATACAATTCATTTTCTTTTAACAGTGTTTCAATGGTACACATTTCTGTAGTTGTATGTGGCTGTACAATGTGGCCGTGCATGAGTTTGTGCAAGAGAGGACAGAAGAGTTCGAGAGAACACATGTGATGTGCTTGTGTGTTTGGGAGGGTTGGAGTTACGCTCGATGAGCCAAACCAAATTCTGGCTAGACGAGGCCCGAAATCAACAAGTGAAAAGAAAATGGGCCAAACCAAATGGATGGCAGATTGGAAAGGGCCCTGCTGTGAACTATTCCTCCCCCAGAGAGCATGAACATTGCATTCTCAATATAAGTTTGCACTGTCAGTATGTTGATTCTGCTTTTGGACTCGTCCTAATGGATTCCTATGAAAGAACTCTGACACTGGCTTTTCTTCGAAGTCTATCCAGCAACATAGTGATGCTTTGCTTGTTTTTATTTTACTTGCCATATACATTCTTAACCAGAAGACACAATTAAATCCAGTTTATTGTCGTGACTGATTCCTACCAGCACTTCTTCAGCGGAACATGTGTGTTGTGTGAAGGCTTTTAGTTGTAAACCTCTCTCTGCAGCCATCCGAAGCCAGCAAATATACAGTGATTTTCATCTGCAGTCTCAAATCTGACTGACCTTTTGAGGAATAAAGTCATATTCCCCTGATCCAGCAGCTCCAAAGACTCTGCTCACACAGCCTTAGCACACCCCGACATAAACTTAACCAAACTATCAACGAAAATAGAACCAAATTGAAAACACTGACACAGAAAGACTGAGAAACACTCATATTTACTTGAAGAGATCACAGTGTTCAATTAGTTGTCATTATGTGTCATAATAGTTCACCGTATTAGGCTATTTGTAGGACCTTTGAATTTGCTAATTCTCTCTGCGCACACAAGTTGAGGGACAAACCGTGTCACAGCTCTTACTGTCACCTGTCAAAATCAGCATGTCAAAAGGCCACTTCAGTGTCGGCATCCCTAGATGTTCTTCAGTCAATAAGTCCAGACCACATGTTCTTTCCTTCTTTCCTTCAAACAGGTCTGACTGGTTTGCATTACTGAGCAACACATGGGCACAGTATGCAAAATGAAATAGTCAACCTGTTAAATATAGCATGTAATTTGGAATAAACAAAAAAAATGGTTTTCAGGGTGAGAGATTGCATTGCCAAAACGAAGACGTGATGTTTCCAAATGGTTCTTGAGTTTCGTTTTTCCTTCTCTGAATCAAGGCGGTCTAACGATAGAGGGTGTCATAAACTCTACAGATTGGGCTGAATTGACTTGACTTGGCTTTCTGATTGTATTCTACTAAGTTAGCATGTCAATTCTAGGTACAACTGCCATCTCATCATTCCACATTTGTCTTCGGCCTGCAGGTTTACCTAAACTGTTTCAGAGCCAGGGCCAAAAGTGATCTGCGTAAACATAGCAGTCACACGCAGCTACGCCTCCAGCCTGTGCAGTCACAACACTATTCCCGGCAAAAAGCAAAGTGTGCAGTGGGTCTCAGAGGCCCTTTGCGACCTAAAAACAATCTTGGCAATATTGTTTCCTCTAGTCAATCCCTCAGAGGACAGAGGAGAGCAAATACACCAGTGATAAAAACACAAACAGGACTCTCCCTGTCCCTCCTTTCATCTCCCTCTCCTGCCACACACCGACCACAAGAGCTGACCGCACCAAATACTGGAGGTGATAGGATATCCCCTCAAACATCTAAACACAACATGAAGATCAAACACACACACACACGCACACAGCTCTCTGGCTATACCACCCACTCACTTGTGTCTGCAGTTATCTTAAGCATGCTGGTTGGGGACCTTGGATGCAGGATGGGGGGGGGGGGTGTTTGGGAGTGAGGTGGGGAGGAAGATATGAGAGGAGAGGAGTTTGGGGAAGGTTGGAGGCCTCCAGGCAGAAGTGAAAGTCAAGGCAGTAAATGTCTTTATGGAGAAATGGGGGCTAAGTACATGCCCTAATCAAGGGCTGGTAGGACGTTTCATGGGAGCAGGACGACAGTTATGGATGCAGTAAAAGGCTACCGTTTCATTTGAATTCCTTTGGCCAGTGATTTTGAATTAGAAAAAGTACATAATAGTGTCTGTTCATGTTTGTGTAAAGGATTATCTTATCTAATGTTATCTTCACTGTTAACTGCCTCCCACGATAAGATTCAGGACCACAAATATTTGTATCAAACGTTCTGAAATGCCAACACAGTTGTTATTGTTTATGCAAACAACGCTTATAACTCTACGGAGAGATTCATCTCTGCAATAGGATTCAATCTAGTTCATCAATTTAGAATATATTTTGTAGGGTGTGCATTGTTTAAGTCATGCTGTATTCATGCACGTTCCACCTCAATTGTACAGTGTGCGCAGAAAAAAAGAGCATGAACCACGTAAAAGAGAAGAGGAAGAGCATGCAAAAGAAAAAAAGACAGGAGGGAAAGAGCAAAGAAGTGGGGGGAGAGAGAGAGAGAGAGAGAGAGAGAGAGAGAGAGAGAGAGAGAGACAGAACTCTGTCCATATTCCCGGCTCCCCAGCGCTAAAGTTATACTTCCATCTGGTTATCTTCCAAGGCAACCTGGGTGGCCCACCCAAAGTACTTGACATCTTGATGCACTTCAGCAGTTTTACATACACACAACCTTTGTAGAAAAATAAATGTGTCATTCGTCACCACATATGCTGATCTGTGGAGGGCTGGATGGGAAGGGGGGTACGACAGTGAACAGAGGGGGGGGGGGGGGATTCGATTCCTCTCTTAAGCTTTTTTGGTTTAACTCGCTGAGCCCATGCAAGTCAACTCAAAGTCTTCTTCTTCTTTCCTCTCTCCAGGCTCTGTGGAGTCCCACTCGCCAACCTCAATTGCAGTTCAACAGCAGTGCAAGATATGCGAGCAGGCCATTAGATGCAGACTCAGATGGACTCAGATGGAATGTATGTGTTTGATATTCGACTTGAGCTGAAGCATACCATGTGGGTGGGTTGCGGACAAGTGTGTTTGAAACTGGTCTCTGTTTGCAAATCTCAGCAGATCTAATCAGTTTGTGGCGACAGAGATTGGAAGAAGACTTTGCTGGAGGAGAAAAGAGCGTCAGAAAGTGTTTGATCATGTTTGGTATGCACTGTGAAGGCACAGGTACCTCTGATCTTGCATCTCTCCAAAGGAAGTTCTGAAGACCAAATGCTTTCAAAGGGCAAAGGGGTTCCTATCATTTAGCAGTGTCCACAAGGAAATTGGTTGCATCAATGGGTTTTTGTCCCCTGTTCTGTGGATTCTGACATCTCCTAGTAGCGCTCATAGTCTGAGATGACAGGAGCCAGTAAAGCAACACTTCAGCTGTGTTTAGATTCATGTGAACTTACTAGTTAAATGAAAACTTACTAGTGGCAGAGCATGAGCCACAGGTTTTTAAGTGAGGTCTATGTCTGAGGAAGGCAAGGTGCTGGGCAGCCATGTCTAGACCACAGCTAGGGTGCTTATGCTTCCCGAATAGAGAATCAGCCCCAGGAGTTGAGTCTGGTGAGCAGTATCCAGGAACAGGTTATAAAATAGTTTATTTAGCTCCAGTCCAGTTTTCTGGTACACTGGTCAGGCTGGGTCAGCTTTTGTTCGTGCATGTTTTCACACCCACCCTTTGCAAATCTAATATTTTCCATTCACATCACAGGAAAT
Source organism: Melanostigma gelatinosum (assembly GCF_949748355.1). Classification (NCBI taxonomy): domain Eukaryota; kingdom Metazoa; phylum Chordata; class Actinopteri; order Perciformes; family Zoarcidae; genus Melanostigma; species Melanostigma gelatinosum. Next base: position 19,505,246 of record NC_136644.1, on the reverse strand, counting down.
GCCTCAAATCGGTGAACTGTAACTACATTCAAGGTCTTCAAAAAAAAAAAAGTCACATGTTTGCATATTTATGCTGATTAAAATAAACTTGCGTGATCCAAACAAACCAAACGGAGACAGGAGAACAAAACGTTCTGCACCTGGTGCCATAAATACAGCTCGACTGAACACTGCGTCATGAAAAAGCTAAAGTATTGCAAGACCAAATGTGCTACGTCAGACTGCAGATGAATCAGCATACGGGTGTTGTGTCTATATTGGCAAGTCATTTCACTGATGCATTAAAGTGCAACAGTAAAGCAAGGAGCGAGCCAGCGAGCGAGCAAACGGGTGAGACAAGCTCAGCAACAAATGGAGGTGAGGTCAGATGAGGTAAGAGCTGGATAAATAAATATTCACAGACCAGACTACTGACGCACCACTTTTTTTGCACAAGTCCAACAATCTGCCAGTTCTACATGTGCAGGCTGAGTCTCAATGACAAATGAGGCCTGCCGTGAATTTCAATTCATCACAATCAGAAGTGTCAGTTTCATTTCAAATGCATGGGAGACCGAAATGTGCAAGTATAACGTATGCCTACTTACACTTACTCTATGTGTGTATGTTTGCGTGCGTATCACCAGGTAACCACGCAGGGGCTATAATTCAAGTCACATTCATGGTCATTATTATCTGTATAATTACCTGGTATGTGCCCCCTGCAGGTGTAGTAGAACTCACGGCAGAAGTCCTGGCAGAGCCGAGGCAGGTCTGGCTCCCTGTGTGGCATCTTATCCATGTCCAAGGAGTGGAACAACACCTGGGCATTGGGGGAGCAGCGAGCACACTTGATCTCCTCCAGGAGACGTCCACATTCGGTGTTGTTGGTGGAGAAAATCTGGAGACCACACGCAACAAGGACCAACGCCTGATTAAAAATGTTCGGCTATTAACTTTTACTTCTTGAGTTCAGAATGCGGGGTGTGTTTTCAAATCGACGTAATCATGAATTCCTGGCAACTCGAGACACTGAAATTCTGAAAACTGTAACTAGACACGAAGTGAACTGTTTCCAAATGACTCCAGTGACTCCAAATTACATTTTAAAAGGGAAATATTAGCCCTTAAAATAATTCACCTACATTTTTTCAATGTGCATCTATATATCAGTCCATGTAATGTGTAAAATCTCCCCCTAGTTACCACAGAAAAGGCAATGATCTCTACTAAACACATCCAGAAAACAACCATGTGTCGACAACATCTTTCTCCCATATAACACGTGCAAAGTGAGATACTCTCTCGTTGGCAACCAGGTGTAATAAACCCATTCCCTCACATGCCACACCACATGTTAAACATCAATGTCATCATGTCGTGTCATCACACTCTACATGATCCTCAGATTTGACATGTGGTTCGTTGTCGTTTGGGTTGATATTGTGCTGAACAGATTATTTTTGCATAGAAATGTTCTTTTTTCATTTGATGAATGAAGAATGAGGAGGGAGACAGACAGTCACTTGCGATGGTGTGAAAGTCTGCAGCCTCTCTACAGGACCACCATCTGCATGAACGGTCACACCATTCACACTGCAAAGACACTCCAGATCTCCACTGGTAGTCGTGGTATCGCCTCTTACCGCATTCTCACACTGAAGCATTTCTTCAGAGATTTTACAATCTCAATCTACACAAGCTGAATCATAACAGAGCCCTGTACACTGATGTTTTCCAATTTCTATCCCAACAACATTTTCTGTATCATGCAATTCTATATCCTTTGATACCAATTTGTTAAACATTGAGGTCGGAACACCCTGTCTGTTTGGAGCAATAAACAAAGAAATAATCTCAATCACTGCCTACTTACTGCCTACTAAGTTCATAAACAGTTAAAGTCAAATTACAATTCCCATGTCTGACAGATTGCGGGCATGAAATGGATGAAGCCAAATTAAGAGCCTAAAAGACTGACTTGGGGTCATTACGCAAAAGTACACAAAGAGTTAATCCAAAAGAAATTAGCAGGATTATTTACAGAACAAATTAGCTGTAATAAAACACAATGTAATCTGTTTTAGGTCAAGAGCAGCGCTGCTTGGGCAGCCAGGCAGGACAGGCTGGTAGTGCTTTGCTCTGTGTGAGGTCCATGTGTAAACACCAATTTAGAGATAGACAGGCACATCATTCCCACTCTGGTATCAACAAATTAGCAGTCTGTCGAAGTCAATTAGACCAGCGGACTCAAGGCCAACATATGGACGCCTTACACTTCGCTCGGACAGCAAAACAAACTGCAACTGGAGAAAAGATTTTCTGTTTAGCAGGTATTCAGAGCTGAGTTTACCCAACAGGTAGCAGAACATCTGGCAAAAAAAACATGAGGGTCTACCTGAATGATACTAACATAAACATACAATCTCCAATCACAAAATGAAGTGTGACGGAACTGAAGATAGAAAAGAAATTCTGGCCGAACTGAGATTCCATGGTTACACTCAGGTCTGAATCCCACTTTTGTTCTATATTTGATCTAATTGTTGCCGTTTTCCTAGAAAAAAAAAAAAAAAAAAAGGGAGCTCCATGCTGGCTATGTGTGTTGTGGTCCTCTGTCAAAACCCATGCCATGCAGTGTCGTGGGGCATGCCTGCCCTCCTGCTCTAAATTGCCCATTGATTCTGTGTGCCATGGGCTGGCACAAGGTCCATGGAGAGTATCATTTGTGTGCTCTCAGCCATGCCCTGTGTCCATATGTTGCTGGGATGGGCTCCAATGTTGCCATCATCCAAACCAGAACAAGTGGACCTTTGTTTGTTGTGTTTTGCTGAATCTCAGTGAATACGTTCCTCAAAAGCAGGGAGAAAATGTCAATGAGGCTCAGCTGTTGCACTGTTGCTGAGGACACGCTAAAGCCAGTCAAGAACAGAGCCATAATCAAACAAACATGGAGTAATAATAGTGTAAGTCACTAAAATAGTCATTGAGGCATTACCCGGCTAGTTCAGATGTTTACATTACATTCTCTGAAGTTGGCTTCACACCAAGCTGCAATGCATGGCGTCACATGGGAGAACAGCTGTCACAGGATTACTTCTTTCTAGGATAGCATCTGCACGATTGCTTTTGCCAATGAAATTGCAGGAACAAACATATTCAAATACAATGCCAAACTTGGCGAAAGAAAAAAAAAAAAAGCACTTGCCTTTCAAATGCAATAAATCAGTAACACTGTGCAAACCCTCATATGGTCAGGGAGACTGAGAGAGGGGGAGAGCACTGATGTGGGCAATGCTAAGCTTTAACAAAACACTTGTCCTCAGGGAATAGGTGTAAGTCGGTTGGCAGGGGGATATAGTGAAGGACACACACCCTCTCAAAGGCATTACGATTGGACAGGGCTGATGACTGGGGGAGAGTGATGTTCTCCAGCTTCTCCCATTAGTGAAACCAACAAACACAATGGTGTGGTTGTTATTCTTTTGCCATAATCAGAAAGGGCTCCGTGTGTGGGCAGTGTAGTGGGGAGGAGGAGAAGTCGAGTTTGTCCTATTCACCCCCCCCCCCCCTCCTCCTCTTATTTGCATGACTTGAGCAAATTAAATGATGCAATATGGCTTTTTGTCGCAACACAAAGTAAGATACCACCCAGCCACTGAATAATCCGAGGAACGGAACGGCTCGGCGAGGATCCAGCGGAATCAGCTACACAAGTTTGGCGCATACAGTCGCTTTTTATTGCCTTTACCCCACCGGAAAAAAATGAGCACAATGCTTTTTTTTTAATTCTTGCTTACATGACATTGTCGCACTCATTGTGTCACTTCGGTCGATGCCATAACGGCCACGACTTTTTTTTCGTGAAAGCGCGAGCACGGTACATTTCGTGGAACGTTTGCCTGAACAACTTCCTGTGCGTCAATAAGACGACAAGTAAACAGTTCGTTATCAGCTGCCAGCTCCGGTAAAAAAAAAAAAAAAACGTGTCGACGGTTCACCACCGGGCTCCTACCCTTTTCGGGTGAACGGTTCAACAGCGTGGATAGTGGGCTGTCCCTCTCTCCTGACAGTTAAAGCGGACTGTAGCGAGAAGTAACGTAACTCGGCTGTGCGCATTGCACAGCTAAATGAATGTTGCACCAGACTGTGTAAAGCCAGACACCCAGTAAACAAAATAAAAAATAAATCCCCAAAACATGGAAAAATAACTTTCTGACCAGGTAAGTAAAACAAACAGGTAAACCCTTACAGAAAGAAGCCTACGATGCAAAATAAGTTTTATTTCACAAACAAGGACTTTACAGGGCGAACCTTTAGGTAGTATTAAAAAACACAAAGGTATGGTCAGGTCACCTGCCATGCAACCACACACACACACTTTCGCAGTGATAAATCAAGACTTTTTCATCGGGACACTCAGAGGTAGCCCAGGGCTATTTCCCCTGACCATCCCCAAATTCAGCTGCCGGCAACAAGAGCTAGAATGACAACACAAAAGCGCTGTGAATGAAATGCATCTCCTCGGGCGTTTAAGCAGTAAAACCCCAGTCCCTTCATTAGAAAATGCAGCGTGGTGGACGGACAGTAACCTACCCTGGCATCCCTGCGGTGCAGGATCTGATAGGCGGCTCTCCTGGTGGGACAGCAGGACACACGAGGATACAACCTGTGGCAAACTTCTCCGCTGCTGCTGCTGCCGTCAAGCAACACTTTTCGCTCCCTTTTCTTCAGCCGCTTGGGCAAGCTTCCGTCGTAACATCTTCTTCTCCTGGGGCTAATTTCTCCCCTTTCGCCAAACTTTGCGTCCCCACATTCCCACACGCTGACCGCGATGGACAGGACGAGCACAAATTGCAGATGCTTCATAGTTACAAAAAAAAAATTAGAAAATTCACAAAAATGTAGGAATGCAATAAAAGAACACCTCAATGTGTGGTCCCCTTTTCTAAAATAGGAGTGGGTTTAGCCTGCAATGCAGCCTATGTATTTATTTATTTTGGGCTATATTTATCAAAGCAGCAGAAGCCAATTACTACCAGAACATTACAAATATGCTGTTCATCAGAACAGGTGTCCTAAATGTGACTCACTGCTATAAAGAAGGCTGTTTAAATAATACTTGTTGTTGCTTCTGCTTCGGCTATATAGTACAACAAAAATAAAACAAAAGCTAAGTCAAATAAAAGCAAAACAATAATAATTTATCCTGATGAAATCAAAAAGTCAAAACCCCAACTGCAAAAGACGTTCCTTTAGGTGTAAATCCTTTTAAGCACAACACGGCGGTTTGTGCATGCACAGGGTCAAAACAAAAACATAGAAGACATAAAAGTTGTCTCTCACTAAAGTCCTCAGACCGCTCACATGTTTTCCCGTGCTCTATCCTCCTTCTTTTTAACCAGCGCGCGAGAAGAGGAGCGAGCGCCGTGACGTATGACTTCGCGGGTGCGCGCATGTGGCCAGAGTCGCGTCCACGTCGAGATAAACAGTTACCTGCTCGAGCAGAGGACGGAGAGTGGAAGAAGTGGGAGACGCACTGGTGGGACTCCATCGACTTAAACAGTAAAGACAAGTTTTACTCATGTCTGTTCCTGCCTTAAATGTGCGATTTTAAATACAATATACAAAAATATAACCACTTATTTTTGATTGGTAACTGTTCAGTTCACTTATGATACAGTAGGCTAATAACCTATAGATTGCACTGCACATTCTCAGGATTTACATTAGCCTATTATGTTGTACTTTTACTTTCTGTAAGATATTGAAAGCACATTTTGGTATTGGTAAATGTACAATAATCTAAATACATGATATTCCACTGCTGTCCATATGTTGGAGTAACTTCATGGCCATGAGCCAAGTCTTTAAGGGATTCCACTCAAAGCCACAATTGTGAAACCCATGATGGTGCGAGGGGAGATGTCTGGGGATCAAAAAAGTCATTAGGATTCATCCTCTGAGGACCATGATTGTATGTACCAAATTGCATGGTAATCATTCAAATTATTATTGAGATTTTTCTACCAAAGTAGACCAACAGAAAGATCAACATTGGCATCCATAAGTTAAAAAGATAATCACTTGAAAAAATAAGGTTGCATTTTTGATTCAAACACATTAAAAACATGCCTTTAAAATAGACGGTACCATTTATTTTACATTGGAAAACTTCTGTTCTTGAGTCAAATTATGGCTAAAAATCCCTCTTATCTTGCAGCTCTACAGATGAATTATTATGGACCAACAGCTAAGTACTGGCCCCCTCTGACGACACTCAGAGACAACTTTAGGTGGACTTATGAACTGTGTAGTGTGAGGTAGTGGTTTCGCCTGCTCGGAATGGAAAAATTGAAAAAAGCTCAAATGGAGCCCTCAGCCCTGTCATCAGTGCTGTTGTGTATGCTCATGATTGCGTTAGTGAGTTATGAAGCAAACAATGCAGAAACAGAATGGACAGAGAGAACAGAGTCAACTTTCAACATCTCCTCAGTCTGGGAAACAGTGGAGGCGGCAATGAGAGCTTGCAGAGCTCCAGACTCATGTTGTTGATCCTTATGTGGTCACACGCAAACCTAACCATCTTCCTCTGGGATATCCTCTCTGAGTGCATGAAAATTCCCCCTGCTGACCCTGCAGAAATAAAAGAACAAAGCAGGTGGTACATCTTTTCCAAGGTTTCTTTCCTTGTTAATGTTTTCAGGAAATCAAAATTGAGTCACAAGAATGATCAAATTAAAGCAAAGTGAGCTTTAAAATGCATCCCCACACCTGAAGTGCTGTGATGCAATAAAATGTAACACAACCAAATTAGATTTGATTGTTGTGGAGAGAAAGTATTGCAAAAGAAGACAGTTTATAAAGCTGTTTGCTTATTTCTTCTTGTGTATGCATGTATGTGTGTGTGTGTGTGTGTGTGTGTGTGTGTGTGTGTGTGTGTGTGTGTGTGTGTGTGTGTGTGTGTCTGCTCTGAGCCTGTGCCACACTCGGACTCTGACAGTTTAAATCTGTGGTCTGTCAAACTGTGATTCTCTCTAATGGTCTATCTCTCCCAGCAGATGTACTCCTCTTTGCTCCACAGCTGCATCCCACATGTTTTCACGCTCTTCGACAATGCAGTTATATTCTTTTTCTCTGCGCGGAGCTCGAGTGTTGGTGGTGGCACATTCATTCTATGCACGTGGTCTTGTCCCAATTCCCTCCTTTACATCCAGAACACTGCAGTAGCACTTTGGCTAAACTTGGTCCTGAAATGTCTCCAGTTGGGTAACATAAAGAATGTTGAGGGTGGGGGGTCAGATCTGGCAGGGTCTGCTATACGGCTTCATAGCACACACAGTCATTTCCATAATTGCCCACAATCAAACCAACCCCTCCTGGATTCCTGTAGATAAGCTGAGCTGGGGCTCTGGTGAGTGCCGGAGACCCCCAAGTAAGAACAGGTGCAGCTAATGTCACTGATTTCAGATTCTCTGTGTATCCAAAGAAAGGGGGGGGGACTGTTGTTTCTCCTGTAATTGCCATGGTTGGACATTCCCTTTCGGATCGTAAGCGTGTGATTTGTTTTGATGAGGAGAATGAAAGAGGATTTGTCCCACATTTGATCTGGTATTACCAGGAGCCAAATTAAGATACCTTATGTGCAACTGTAGGTCAAAGCGATTGATTCACAATGTAGCTGATTTTCCACTGCCTAACACATGTAATTCTACATCCTTGCAGCTATAGCAGAATAAACCTTTCAGATCATATTTAGAAACAAAGTCAAACACCCGTGACACAGTTTGTGATGGAACATAATATACACAATTTTCATAATGTTACTGTCTTCCAGAAATGCCCATGTCTCTTTCATAAGCTCAGTTATTTGAGAACAAAAAAAAAAGAAAGTATGGCTCATTTTTCAAATATTTTAACAACGGAAGGATGGATTGTAATGAAATTTGGTACACATGTTCATATTCCTTTTCCGGATGAATTGGACTCACTTTAATCAGCAAATGTTAGCATGCTACGTGTTCCTAAGCTGGTGAACATGGTAAGCGTTATACCTGCCTAATATCAACATGTTAACCTTATAAATGTGAGCATGTTAGCATTTAGCTAAAAGCACCACTGTGCCTAATACAGCCATCACAGAGCCGCAGTTGTGGCTGTAGACTCTTGTTTGAGTTTAACACTATACAACTTTTGTGAACTTGCATAGAAACGCATCACAATTGTTATTATCTTAAAGTAGTAGTGGCAGACCTGACTGTAGTGTGTCCCCTCTACCACAGTATCGGAGCACATGCAATGCAGTATACATGCAATGTATGAAAGGGTTTTCTCACCGCTAACATGAAATCATAAACTTTAGCCCAACAGCAGTTCGAGGATGTGTGTATGTTTCTTTCATGGCTTCCGTCCCTCACCTTGCAGCACACAGCAGCATTGTGTTATTCTCACACCTTCTTTAATGGCCCAGCTTTGGCAATCACAAGCCCGAAGGCATATAGAACTCAGAAAGTGTTCACAATGTCATTAATAGTCCTGACAACAGCTTAATGAGCCTCGGCCATCTGTTTATGAAAGCTTCAGGGAAAGGCAAGAGAGAAACAAGAAAATCAGATCCAGTAGCGATTTCCAGCTGTGTGAGCGCGCCTGATTTCCACTTGAACATTTCTAAACATATGAGGACATTTTAAGTGTAGTGACTTATGCAGCGTCATCTACAGTGAGTCAGTGACTGAGCCTGGGCTGTCTGCCCGGTATCAACAGCCCCTAAATCACTGGCTTCAACCATCGGACCACACTACCTCGCCTTTAGCTTCCTCGCCCCTCCTTCCTCTGTACCACCCTGGAGTGTCCTTAGGCCTTGTTTGGCTAGAGTATACACATGGCATGAGTAACTGAAGCCACCCAGGGCTTCCTGGCGCGGTGGCACGAGACACAAACCGGGTTGCACAAGTCGGGAAGACGTAGTGTCCCGTCGCTGTTTACTCGATACTCGATGCCTGATGCATACAAATACACACAAATACAGCGACATCGCTCCAGGGAGATAAATAGGCTACAGCAGCATTGGCTTCAGATGGATGCCGTTCCAGATGTGCAGGCACAGTGACGCTTTAGATTCCAACTCAGGGAGCTTAGAAGTGGTCATTTTAACTCTCAAGGGTCTCAAAGCTCTTACTTCACTTTGATCATGTCTTTTCTGATCTTAAAGCAAAAAGGAAGACAAGGACTAAAGTGACCACAGCTTGGTCCTCTGTGTGCTTGGCTAATTGCCTGTTTAGCCTGCTTTGAAAGGGACTGTTTCCATTTCCTCCCTGTTTCAGTTTCTTTGGTCCTCTCTGAACCCTATAATAGAGCACAGCACAATCCCCCAAAGGCAAGAAAGAGGTTAATGTGTGGATTGATGACTCTTTGCGGCCGCTTGTTTGTAAATGTTTCCATCGGGGGTTAAAAGATCCCAAAGTAGTACCATGTTGGGCACCGTACATATGTGTGCAAGTTGCAGAATCATTACGGTCTAGAATCACTGAGCTGCAAATTGATTTGGTGGGATGGGAAGGGGGCGGACAGGCGAATGGTGGTAAGTGTAGTCTGGTGTGGGCAGCAATGATGGTGGTCCCTGACTGTCAATGCTCTCTCCCGTCTCTCCCTCCCTTTACTCCCTCATTCCCAGTTCCCCGCCGTCCTCAGCCCATCTGTTCCTGCTTGGCCTCTCAGGCTCTCCATCAGGTAGGCCTAAGCTATTGAGTGCTCCTCTCGCCTCATGGCATCCGAATAAGTCATGTTGAGGAGTGTATGTGTGTGTGTGCATGTGTGTGTGCACCTGCAAGACTGTGTTTTTTTTTAATGTGCTGTCTAAAACGTTTGATAAATGAGGGCCCACCAATATCATTAGCTGGCTATCAACTTTCCAAGTGAAAATATTTAGCGTACAACATGCACTCGCTTTTCTGTTATCCTTTTGAATACAGACAGGTAAGAAGTACAGGTGGTATTGAATGGCATGACATTCTGACGGCGTTGTTTTCTCACTGACAGATTATTTTGACACCGTTTCAAATCCAAGCAGTGTCACTCCCTTTGTAAGCAATATCTGCCTTTATTGAGAACCATGCCAGTAAAATTTGTGCCCCAAATACTTTGATCGCTCGGTGGATATAGAAGGCATCAATTCTCACTCTAAACTTGTACATTTCATCTGAGGAGTCTTGCCTGCAGTGTTGCTTTACTGCCTTGTACTGTAAATTGAACTTGTATCATTCAAACAAAAAGGCCTACAGATAGATTAGTCAATTCCATCCTTATTTAGATTGAGCAAATGGAAAGTATTTTACTTCCATGATTTGGAAAAGTAGCTCTCAAGGTGGTCCTCAGCTTAAGTTTGGAGGGATGATTGGTGTGATAGTGCAGTGCTGTATGAGCTTTCTCAAGAGTGGACATTATATGGTTTTCCCAGGGCTTGTGGTCAATTGCGAAATCCGGGTTTACACAGCCTCTTTACGTTGGGATCGTTTTACAACAGAAGGAAAAGAGGCGAATGGAACAAGCGCCCCAAAGAAGGCAGTTAGGTGTAGTGTGGAATCAGTTTTTTTGAGACTTTTTCCTTTCATCCCGCCATACAAAGGTCACTGTTTGGGATCCCACTGTGTTTTTTTGTCCCAGGGAATTGTTTTGAGGTCTCATTTCAGAGTAATATTTCCTTGCCTGGCCCTCATTCTTTTATATCAAAAAGCCAAAGTGAAAACTTCCCCATTGTCTGGGATCTGGTTACAAAGCATGAGTCATTTTTAGAATGTGCCAGCCTCTCCTGTCAGGATGTTTTTGTTCTAATCCCTTTCAGTTAGCCCAAGGTACGTCTGCTAGAAAACACTGCCCAGTTATTACAGTATACATTTTCATAGTGCCTCCCTAAATGTAATTCAAACTGTGGTCTCCTTTGTGTGTTCATACCAGTCATGGAAGGTATTTCGTGGTAGCTTTGATTCAATAGCTTGAAAAATGTAAAGTGCCGGATTTGCCACTGCTTTTGTTTGCCTCACTTGCATTAAACTCAGTGTGACATCGACATGTTTCATTATTTATGTCCAGCTGCATTTCCACCTTGCCTCTGCTATTACCCTTTATGTATCACCTAAAACTTCAATGGCTACAAAGTCTCCGTATTGGTCATGCTCGGCTGTGTGTTAGTCAGATGTGCTTTACCTCCTCGTGGCCTTAAGGTTCTCATTAGCAGCGAGTGAGCGTCGCGTCGGAAGGTGGTCTCCATGTTGGCCCCAGTGAAGACAGGTTTGGGTCAATCACTGCATTTTTCCATGCACACAAGAAAACAGGTTCAATTAAAGTTCAATTAGGAAATCACAGAATGGGTTATACATGCACTGCAATAACCTGGTTAATGTAAAATCTGTATTTGCTACATGCAGTAATCAGGTTTCTTTCCTAATGTCTACCATATGTTGGCGTATATTAAGTGTCATCAATCAGTTAAATATTTCTGCAGCTCAGCGTGTTGTTTTTTAAATTTATTGTAGGAGCATTTAGATTGACGGCTCAGAAGGAGAACAGGCGGTAAAGTGAGCAGCAGAAGTTTGTTCTTGTTGTGCAAATGTATCTGAATTTTACCGTTTACATGTCAACTTTGTAGACCGACTTTTTCGGACTCATCTGTATCAGTTTTACTTTTAGTTGAATTTTGAATATTTAAATATCTTGGGAACAATGATGCAGAACTACTGGTAACAATCTTTCTTTTCCTTGTTGCATTGCAATCTTTGTCATCCACATGGGCACGTGTAGAAACCCCATTAAAAACACAAATAAACGCATACATAGACAAGAAACCCAGGTTTCTTTCTACTTTTGGATATATATTTAGATTGTACATAGTAGTTACATTTTTAAATGTTCATGCTTACCTCTGTTTTACTTTTTGGACTTTAATGTCCTTGTTTTTATTTTTTTAAATATTTTTCTTGTTTATTTGTACATTCTATGTATGTACGTTGAGAGCAACGTGAAAACCGGACTCAAATTCCTTGTATGCGTACGCATACATGGTCAATAAAGCTGATTCTGATTCTCTTCTCATTTACACAAATTGAAATGGTTCAAGTTCATGCAAAAAATGTGACGGTAAACCGTTTACCAAAGTGCGTGTAAACGCACCGTGTGTAATTGAGCAGTTGCATCCTCTCAGCAGGGTTTATCTCAGACGGATGGGGTCACTGCCCTGTGTGCCACTGTATGTCCCCCTCCCATTCCTCAAACCCTCCATCACGTTGACACTTGGGACAGACGAGCTGTCTCTCACATGGTCTGAAACCGGCAGATATCCTCCATCCATGTGCGTAAGCCCATCTGCACAAGAGTACAAAACAGGCAAACAGTTGCAGGCCTATTACCACAAAACACTTGAAAACATAAACACTGCATCATTATCTTCATACTCCCGTCATAGCCATTTAAAGCAGACAACAAATTAACCAAAGTCAGTGACCATAAACACAGGCTACATGTTTGCACTTTCTTGTGGGAAAGATCATTTTGTAAATAATTTAAGAAACAAAGGATAAATCAGGACAGTGTAAAACACCGAGTTTATCTTCAGCTAATTGCAAGGATACAGAGCAGAACTTTTTGGGTGCAGTCACCACTGTGCTGCATTCCAGATGCTGATAGCAGTATTGGACCACCAAGGACTTAAAGTATACTTACATGACTTGAGATGTACAAAGACTCTGATAAAATGTTTCCCTCTGCTGCTTATCCATCCTCTCCTTGTCAGAGAAGCAGTGTCTTGTCTGAAAGACGGCGCCTTGTATTTAACAAGTCTATAAGCAAGTTGGAGTTCTGGGCCTGAAACTGAAGCTGAATTTTAATAACAACACTTACTGCATCAGTGCCCTGTTGCTCTGAATAATCGACAGAACACACTGTCAACTCTTTTCAGAGACACTGTGTCTTCAGTCGAAAGTCGTCCCAATTAAAACTGTCCACAGTGAGGTCTGTGCATAGTAAAGTGTGACTTGCTTCTTGTTTCTGGAAAGACACATTCCTGCTTACTTTTTAATATATAATTTAAGGTATATTCTAAGGTTGCCGATATTGGCCTGATGTTAGGTTGGACTGTCCACCAGATCGGTCCAGACTAAGCTATCGCAACAACGATTGAATGAATTGATCATCATCTTGTTTTAATTTTGTGAACACAAATGGAATTCACCTCCATTATGTTGAAGGGGTGGTGGTAAATCTTACACTCTAGTGTGTCAAAGCTTGGACAAAAAAACAAAACTATCTGCAAGATCAGATACAACAAGGGTCAAAGTGAGAATGTCTAATTGTACTTTCGGTAAACCGACCCTTTCATTTAGGGGTCTGTTTTCAATTCCATCTGGTATATACTGTACATAATTGTGATAATGGTGGTCTGCATGAGCAGGTGTTTGACGTCGATACTCTTAGATGTATAGTTTGTGCTAATTTCCTGTAAAACACTGACTTTGTTGTTCAGCTTTTGGCAGAGGAATATAAAGAAAGAAACAGGGTGTCTTGCCAACATTAGGCCACAACTGGAATCAGTATTCCTTTGACACAATGTCTTTGATTAGTCAGACTGTTATAATTGTACAGGCCAAGACATAGAAGCCATATGGCATGTTTTTTATGAAGATGCCAAATGAACTGAGCCTTTATGTTCTTGCGGTGCACTCGGCCCACCAAAAGAGCTCTGTGAATTCTGAATCCAAGGGAGTCGCGCAAACTCCACAATCCCGCTGAGATAAACCAGCACAAAAATTAGAGGATGGATTGATCATAAATCATTTGTGCACTACAGTGCAGTGTTCAGATGCATTTCAACACTTGTCCTTCCCTGGGAAAGTGGATTTTTCTTCCCTACCAGTCTTTCACAACCTGTGGCTTGCATGCTGTTTCAAGGAGAAGGAGGCTGCCAAGTATCACTGCGTACTCCAAATATTTGTGTGGTCAACTGGACAGTCTTGTTGCGGTTGAATCCCATCAGTGATGTTCAAACGCTCTTGAACTTGCTTCATGTTTTACACTGTGCTGTTCAAGTTCTGGCATTTATTTTTGTTATACGATGAATCAAATGTGGAAGTCATTTAAGGGAGGAGATGTTGATGTCTGTTGTCCTGCTCTAGCTGAGCAGCATGATAAACAGAAATGAAGACAATGCAGTGTATGTTCTGGTCACTAAGTGATTACTTTGGAAGGTTTGCTTCAGAAGTCACTTTTTGAGTCTGCAGTGTGTTTGCTCATTGTAATTTAAGGAGATTCCAGATCTGTCCACCCCATTTATGAATAATCACAAACTTCTTAACGTTCTCTTTGACTTCTGCTCTGTTTGTCATCTTATTTTTCTCAAATGTGGAATTTTTTACTTGTATCAATTACAATTACTGTACAGGTATAGTTTAAAGGGAGGGCAGGGCTACCCTACAAGTGTATGTAGAAAGACATTTCTTCTGCTGATGTCGATGCACTACTTGTCTCTGATAGAGTTCAATAAAGGTTGGTGGCAGTCCTGTCTTTAATGTGTACGAAGGTTGAGAATTAACTCTGCTCTACTTTCCATTTTGCACATGTACCAAACAATAATGTTTTCCTTTCTTTTGCATATGGACAGTTTGAGTTCAATTTCTCACCCTTTCAATGATCACGACTGTCAATTCCAAAGGCCAATATTTTCCGTTGTCTCACTTCAAACCTGGTGCTCACAAGATATTGTCTATCTAGCTAACTTTGGATGGCCACCACAAACAGTGCAGCATTATCTGGAAATCAAAATAGTATTTGGCAGTACGGGTATAGCCACAGCCACAGCACACAAACGTCTATCATTGTTGGATTACAGCTCAGTTACTGTAAGCTCCGTGCTGATTCATCACCACTGTAGACCTCCGGTGTGGACGGAAATGAAACTTGAGAGTGTAACACAAACTACAACACATAATAAAAAAACAAAATCATCACATTTATGAGAAATGCCGTGGTCTCCAAGAGCAACCGCAAAATGCTGGACATCCTTAAATCCCTGTGCCTGCAGCCTCATTAGCAAGCAACAGAGGAGCGGAAGCCATATTTTTGCAAATGTTTGCAGAACCAAGTGTGACAACTTCACCAGTGGCCAAACACAGAGGTGTTATGTGTTTGCACCTGTCTTTGTTGAATGCTTAGCAACCAGTGGCATAGTCATCAATGACTCTTGTAGATCCACAGAACTAAATTATTTTCCATCATAGCATACAGTCCAAACCTTTTTTTTTTGTGAAGCTAGTTTGTCACCTTAACATATGGCTGAATCATCTTTTATATAATACATTTAGACAGAGTTCCTTGGCCTGTAGCTGTATACAATTACACAAGTACGATCACTGTTGTGATGTCTCTCAGCCGACGTCTATGCCCAATCAAGCTGTTAATTGTTATATACCACTATTTTGACATCTTGGGTTCACTGTGTTTGCAGTTGCCTTTTTTTTTACGTTGCCAGCTTGGTTATCAACTTTTAAGACTGACCGTCGTGTGCGCATTCAACTTGGGGTTTTTTGCAGACTTATTTGAGGTACAATGATGCTAGTGAGGGCAGAAACATACTGGATCCAGTCCCTGGACATTATTTACAGCATTGACTTACCAACTTGAAATGTATATTTTCTTTCTCTGTGGTGTCAGAATGATAGTCGGTACACATTCAGCACAATTTGACATTTCAAGTTAACAAAATATCACATGGCATTTGAAAGCCAAATACTATATTGACACATGGATACATAAAGGAGGCAATGCAGTATACAGATTATGCCAATGATAATTGTTTAGCAGGTTGTTTGGACTGGCTCTGTGTCACAGTGTGGAGTCCTGGCTAAATATTTACTGGGTGCCGGGGGACTAGAAGGCATGCTTGGCCAAGCTTGTGTCTCTGGTTCAGCAGCAGGGAGCCGGAGAGGGGGTAAGATGGTGAAGTCATCGCCACCGACCGATGTCGTTAGCGAGCCAGTGATGTTCACTACTGACCCTTTTACCATTTAGGGGGCCCTGGACTGATATGAGTGTCATTGACCCTGAGGCCAAGCGTGGCATGTTTGGGGCCTGCAGAATATATCCCAAGCTTTAACCTATACAACGGAGCCAATTATAACTGCGAAAGGCCAAACAATACAATCCATCAGTCAGGTTTCTTGGGTAAACAGGAATGGGCGGCCCATGTCGGGGTGTAAACTCCGAATCCCAGAGAAGCTAAGGGTCAGTGGAGCTGTTTGATTGTCGAATTGGGGGTTGGACTGTGTGTGTGAGTGTGTGTGTCTGAGAAAAAAGAGAGAATGAGAGATAAAAAAAAGAGCGAGTAAGGGCATGTGTGTGTGTATGTGAATGTGTGTGTGTATCACTGCGCAAACACTACGGGTCTGGCCGCACAGAGACACCTAATGAATGTGTGTGTGTCCTTCAGACCCCACACACCTCTGTTTATTTGAACATGGGATAGTGTTCCTGAGCTGTTTTATCCTCCCTGTGTTTGCCACTTAACACGTGCACCGCAGGGTTGGCCTGTGCAGCAGTGTGCACCACGTTTCTCTTTTTTTTTTTTAAAGAGGAAAATATGAGTCAGCCTGACAATAATGACAGACAAACAAACTTTATCTTGTATTTGTGGACACAGTGTTCCTCTTCATTATTGTTCGGCCTTCATTATGAAGCAGGGTGATAATCCAAACAGCTCCAGCAGAGACGGTGCCAAGGGCAACAGGCCAACGGAAGATTGGCGGTCGGTTTAGTGTCAATGATGTGGTGATGTGGGTCAGGGATAGCAGCAGCAGCGATCATTGCACAGTGGCTAAGAGCCCAGCCAGACCACCGGGGAGGAGGCCTTCACCTCTTTCCTCAGCCATCAATCACTCACATTCATATAAGCAAAGATAGATACAAGCAAACACAACCAGACGCTCATCCTTACACCTTGCCATTATGTGTAATTTACGCTTACATCCACACAGAATTACCTACAGTGAAAAGATGTCGTAATTTACACGATGATGTATATTATTCATGCCAGATCTTTGGTTCCCGAGCATTGATCGATGCAGCATGTGTTTTATTGTAACTGACCACTAATGGATACTAATGGATACAGCAGGGTCTGTGGGTAGACAATATTCCCTGACAGAGACAAAACTGTTTTAAATGCATGTTTATTTTAACCTCAAGGAAACCTGAACAGGATCACTATAAAATGAGTTGCTGTATAATTAGTTGCCATAAAATGTGTATTTGCTCACTACCCTGATTCGTGTGTTTACTGGTAACTGCAGACATTTTATCAGAATAAAAACACATCACAGCTGATGGCCGTTTACGTCCCTGGTGTTTCATATTACCATAAGGACTCCCTTTGCACCAAACCCACTCAGCATTATGTCAGTGATGGTGAAGTGTGTCTTTGACCTTGGAGACCTCCGTGTGTCTTCTGTGGAGGCCTGCTACTCATCTGGTGTTAGCTGTTTCATGCCGGCATCATAACTGACAGTTATTAATGACTATGGTTATCTGCATGAAATTCACCATGAAAGTGGCGATGAGAGGGATGAGCGGAGTGTCTCAAGTGTCTTTGATATATGTAACGTGATGTCTGGCGTGGTGATCTCTGATTATGCTGAGTTCTATGAACGCGGGTTTGTAAATCCGTGATATAATTCCCATCCAAATGAAGTCAGTTTTTCTCATTCTTACTCAACTTCACACAATGCACACATATGGATATGCATGTACCACTTCTACTACTCCTACAACTACTACTAACACACACACACACACACACACATACGCACACACGCACGCACACACACACACACAGGCTGCCCTGATGTAGCACCTCTTTAATTCACACCAGCACTTGCTATTCTTCGCTGGTGGTGTGATAGTAGTCGCTGAGAGTCCTTCCTCCTGAGTCTTTCACTTGTCTCAAACACTCTACTTCAGCGCAAGGCCTTATTGCCCACCCAAAGAGGTTATAGGGATTCTCGACTGCCCTCTCTCTCCCTAAGTGGGTGGTCCTCTGGGGTATGGCTGAGGCACAGGTGGAGCATTGTAGGGGTGCTCACAAAAATAACCCCCCCCTCCCCGCACCTCGCCATCTACCCCTCTCCCCCACCCGGTTTTGCCACGCCTGCTCTTACGTAAAGGTGGACTAAATTTTGCAGAACCCTCCATTAGACCGTGAAGACACTGAAGGTGAAATGTTTACACACACACACACAAACCTGTGTGTTAGCCATACTGGCAAAGCTGCACAAATTAAACACTCATATACAATACAGCATTCTCTAGCCCTTTAGTAAATGAGAGCTTTGATTTCAAACTCGCCGTTGCTTTGAAGGTGCCATAACAAGGTGCTGGTAAAATATAATTCTGAATGCAGTTTTTTTTTTTATCACAAAGGCCGCGGGCAACAAACTTCCCCCCTTCCTCTAAATATTCCCGTGCTCTGGTTTTGTAAATAATTATAGTTCGGCTGAATGTGTTTTATAAAGTTTACACGGCAGGTTCAGCGCACCCTATCTGTTGTTTGGAACCCTGCAAACCACCAGCATGATGTTGACATATGGCAGCTCTGGTGTAGTGCACAAGGCATGGATTACTTGGGACCATAATAAACAGGAGCATAAAGAGGGATCTGTGCACAGAGGTTGACTCTCCTCGGACCTCCTTGTCTTAATATCACTGTGTCCGTCTCCAGCTTTCTGAAACCCTCCGGGTAAGCAGGGATGCTGAACGTACATGCTCTCCCATCCTACACAATCGGACTGTGTGACTTGGCTGGTAGGAGGCTGCCAGCCACCTGCTTATATGTGTTAACAGAGTGATTTATTGTGAAAGCATGATGACGATAGACACAGAACATGTGTCTTGATAACCTCACAAGCGTTGAAATGACAGGATAGAATATATATATATATATATATATAGAAGGTAAAATAATGAACAAAAAGTTTTTTTATCACTATGTCATGTTGACACATAGACTCATAATAGAGACATATTTGTGCAGGAACACAGCAGGTGCTCCCCATGGGGATATTGCAATGCTACTTTGCACAAAGACGTGGCTGTGTGCTCCATCCACCTGCACTTAGGTAAAGAGATGCCAGAATTTCTGATTCAATGAACCATTTATGCCAGGTCGAGTAACACAGTGGTCTGCGTGCTTTCCACCTGCAATTGCAAGCAGTGCATTGTGCAAAAAAACCGTGAAAAGCTTGTTAACATCCTGTTGAGCTTCTTACTGCAGGAAAGCGGCGTTAAGATTGACGACTTTGGCAAGGTAGTCAAACACGCGGCGACAGGCACTTGACGACAATGACGGGATTGGCGAAGAATCAGCCAACTTTATGTGAGGCTAAACATCCATTATCAGAGTTCCTATCCTCTTACGTCTCACATAACTTCCTGCTCAGATCTTTGCGAGGGCCAGATGGTTACATTGGCCATTGGGGATTGCAAGAAGCCCAGAAAGACAGTTTTACAATGTGCAATTACGGGACAGATAAACTAAACGCTCAACAAAGCAAGGCATTTCCAGATCCCTGACTTCCAGACTTTGATAAGGAACAAGCTGCATTCCTTGGCCAATTTACTGTCTTCAAAATTGAAATACCAGTGCTAATGAAACCTGTAGCTTGAATGGGAGATTTTTGTCTCAGTCACTAATGAAGGCAGTGCATTGAAGATATACTGTAAAGCATGCAAGTAAGTGATCTGATTGTGGAACCATCAATGTGTGCTTAGAAAACGTTCAAAGCACTCAAAGGCATCTGATTTGTTGTGGGTTTGGTCACATGCCATTTGATGCTAAAGGGGATAGAGTTCATTAAAGTCTGAGTGAAGTAAAATCAGAGATTTGTTTGAAACAGAAATGTTAGAAAACAATTGGTGAAAACATGTAAAAAGACTGTGAACTATTTTGTACTGAATTGTGGATTTGGACTGTTTTTCATCAATTTCGTGTTGAAGATTTTTTTTACAGGCCTGAAATCATGGCTTGATGAAGCGACACTAAACAATAACTAGAGGGCACAGCGTCAGTGGTTTTGCAGCTCAATAGTGAGCTACAACACCACGTACTTACCACAGCCTACAGTTAGCTAGCTAGCCATGACTTCCTTGACTTTCCGCAAATGTATATTCCCTAGTTTTTCAGGATTTACAAAAAAAAACGTAGTCACCTCGTTTAAAATTACCAAAACAAATCGTGATGTGCAGAAAAAGTGGAATAACTTTGTGAGGAGCCACCTTGATGGAGAGCAATGGATCCCCACCAACATCTTGCCTCTGCAGTGAACAATGTACACTGGATATTCAACAACTTTCCAAGAAGACAACTGGGATTCAGAAATAATCCGCTGGTGAATGAGGCCGAACTGTCTATCTCCTTCATCCTCCTGACATCTGGTGCCATCATTGGCAGTACATGCCCACCAATGAGTGTAAATTGCCTTGTGTGCTGGTGTTGTAATTATAGTAAGTAGTCCAAAGTAACTACTGTGTAGTTGTTGCAACCCCCTAACGTTATTTTACAGAGGGACACCTCATCAGACCAGCTAGTAGCCCAACAGTTAGAACCAACGGCTAATATAGATGAACGATTTGCAGAGAATATCGTAAACTTGTGACAGCAGGAGTTGCAACGCAAGATTACAACAATGTATGTAGTAATATAAGAGAATACTGCTTATTTTTTCCTGATTTTGAAACCCAATTTCACATACTTGATTGGAATTTGGCTGGGTGGTTTGCTTTAACCTACGAGCACAGCTTCACACATTGCTACACTCAAAGTTCAGCCTGTTTTGTTCCACATTAACATTTCACAGAGCGATCAGGCGCCTGCCCTCTGTGCTTTACCCCAAGGGAGCAAGAATCCCCCACACACTGACACTGATACAATCTCCAGGTAATGGCAGCCTGCCAGCAAGCCAGAGGGTGTCTGAGGATATACTGTGTGTATATATGACTCGAGGAGGTACTCAGCACCACTGGTGTGGTCACAGGGCCAAAGTTCACTCAGAAATGTGTGGCCTGGGGTCGAGAGGTGGTATGGCCTCCGTTAACGGTGAGGGTAGAGTTTCAACCTCCACCCTCGCCCTCTCCTCTTTCTCCAGGCCGCTCTGCCACTTACATTTCTCACCATGACACACGTGACGACCCCCACCTTTTAGTCAGGTGACAGAGGCTTGATGGAGGTGAAGAAAGAGGGAACAACAAAGCAGGACAGCAGGGCGTTAAAAAACAGAATAAGAGTGGTTTGTTTGGTGGTTTAGATTCGTCGATGAATTTAAGTTGGAGAAAGTCGGAAGCAAACATCGAAAAAGGATTGATGGAAAAGTTGATTTTGAGTTGACTTTAATATATAAATTCATGGTTCACATATCAAATGACAGCAGTGGTGGAATCTAAGTATAACGACTCAAGTACTGTACTTAGGTACAATTATGAGGTACTGTACACTTGTTACTTTTAATTTGACCTTTTACTCCACTCCGTTCGTACGGCTTGCTTCCTCAAAATACGTCACAAAACATGGCCGTGTTTGGTATCCCAGCATGCCCCAAATCCTCATCTTTGCAAAGAAAACATCTATTTTCTTTAATTTCTTATGGATTTTGTCACAAACGGAGCCCAAACACACACTGTCTAAAGTCACCATAACCGCTGCAAGTCGCATCTTGCAGCATTTCGACGGAAAAAGACACATTACAGACCCGACAATGTGCTAGCGGATCTTACCATGGAACTAGTGCCCTTAGAAAACGCTCGTACTTATAGTGCAAACCTGATTATTTCCTACATAAGCCGTAAACCAACGTATAACCTTTGCGTACCGGCACACTCGATCATGCGCTCTGTAGCAGCCATTACACACAGCAAGTCCGCTACTCACACACCACGTCTTCAACCATATATACATCGTTTTTGCAATTTGCAAAGGCTAAAAATAAAAGGAAAATAATATAATATCAAAATATAAAGGGAGAAACACCTTTAGTGTGTCAGAATATCATTTGGTTACCATGTGTCCATTTGGGTCTCCAAATATCCTTTTAAAGCTCCGCCTGGATCTCTTCATGGAAGAAACTCTGTAGAATGGTCATACTTTGTCCAACCTTCTTCAAATGTGAGGCAGTTGTTCACTGATAGTGTAGTTACAGCCCTATACTGTCCTTTACCTGTACAGATACAGCCACTAGCAGTTATTTATACTGAAAGATACTTTTTATTTTAGGCAGACAAAAATCTTCAATTTTTACTGACTTCAAAGGCCCACAAAGGCCTGATCTGTATGACCTACAGGTTTTCTGACACTTCCACAAGGAGCCTTAGGGGGGTTTTCTTTCTAGAAAGACCTCATTGATGCATATACTGGTTCAGAAGCTACAGCCATTTTAATATGTCATTTTAGGCGGTTTTGCTCCAAAATAGGGTGGAGTTGGAAAAGGTTAAACCTGCAATCAGTAATTTGGCCACTTTAGGCAGAGCACCGGTCATCTTACAAAATTGTAATGGTTAACATATTTGCTAACAGACGAAATTTGGGATTCAGGAATATTTCGCTCAGGTCTTGTTTGTTTATGTCGGTCAAATAGATGCAACAGTATCAAATTGAGACTGTTTAATATCCAGTTAAAAGTCCCCTGTAACTTTAACAACAAAAACATTGTTTACTGTTACAAAATAAAGGTTCTGAATTCTTCCACCACTGAAGCAAAGACATCCAGCGCTGCTGCTTCTTGTACAATCTCACATGGAAATGTGACTGAAGCGTCCACAGAAGTTTTTCTCTAAAATCCCAGTGACAGTTTTAGTAGTGATCTGTTCTGGAAATTTAGTATTAATTGGTGCAACTTGCAAATACAGACACACACACACACACATACACATTCTCAGCCGGACCTGTTTAAGTGTTCCCTAGACAGTATGTGATCCTCAGACAGGACAGTGCTTCCTCTTCTAGTAGTCCGGTCTTGTCTGAAGGATCAGTCTGGCGAGGTCATCCAGACAGGGACAGAGAGGGAGAGAGGATCTCTCTCCTTTATGATGCTCCCGAGCCTGCTCCGAAGAATGTTGTTGTTTTTTCAGTTCCATCTGACCTGATGTTACCAGCAAATGTTGTTGACATCTCTTTCAGATTCTTCAGTGGTATTTTATTGTGTGCATTAGCTTCAGTTTTCCCCCTTCTCTGTAGTCTGTTTCAATCTTTCCCTTTCTGTCAGTTTTTTTCCACCTTGCTGTTTTGTTTCACAGAACACAGACATGTTAACTTTACACATTTGTATCATCGCTTTGACATTATCTCTCGTGCAATGTCTTCTCTATTGTTTTCTTTTGTGCCCCAACAGTTTTGCCTCCTTGCCTCTCTCTGTCTCGCTTCCTCTGTCTCTGTCTCGCTGCTGGTGTTTTTCTGAAAAATAACAAGGTCTGGGGCTGTGCGTGTGCATGTGTTTTGCGCTGGCTGCATAGACTAGATGGGCTGGCTGCACTGTGCTGGCTTCTTGTGTGGTCCCCCGGCAAACTTTATGATTTATTCAGCTAAAGGCAGAGGAGCACGACCCCCAGTGACCACAGAGAGAGAGCTGCACGTGGGTTTAATGATTTCACCACAAAAATGTCTGCTATGGCTGAGTCTGCATGGAGCCCAGAGCCACCCCCCCCCCCCCCCCCCCCCACTGACTGAATGGTGGGGGGCTCGGGGTGGGGGGGGGGGTTGAAAAGAGAGCTCGGCTGACCAGCCTGAGTCAATACAAACGCTTACCACTACACATTTACTTGGAGGGATTACGAAGGAAGAGGAGGACAGACAGAAAGCTACATCCGATTGGCATGTTCCAAACATTTTAAACTCGTGTCTTTCAACGAATGCTCAGCGATTCCTGGATGCATGTTATTATTCTTCATCACACATTCTGCGATTTTTCTTTCTTCACTCCCCCCCCCCCCCCCCCCCCCCCCCCCTGAGTCTTGTAACCAGTGGGAGATTTCAGAGGCATTATTGAAATGTGCACACAGAGGATGATGTAACCAAGGCAGAAATAATAGGGGGTGGGGGGGGCATTTCTCTCTACTGGTCCAGGTCTGCTGGCTCAAGAGAGTGCCTGCTGAGGGCTTGGATCGGGATGCTACGCTTGGTGCTGCTTCTCTCTCTGTCTGTTTGGCTACAACTCGCCAGAACAAGATGATGTCATCCACAGGGATTCGTGAACATTCTTGACAAAGAGACAAAATCACGGGGGTGAGCCTAATTATGCAGCAGGTCAGAGAGCTCCATACCGCTCCTCGTTTCAAGACAAGTTGGCTTGGTTCATCTTGCTACGTCAAAATGAAAATGTTTCTGCATAAAAAATATGTTTTGATTTGTGAACAAGTTTATGAAAGCTGATAGTGCTACAGGTGGAATTCATGAATGTTTGCTGATAGGCTTTTTTCTTTTTACTGGAGATGTTTTGACAGTGAAAAGTCACATTCGGAGAAGCACAGGGGTAAATATTTAAATAATTGATTGCTGCATTTCATTGAACTGATTCAGTGTCAGAATCCTGGTGTGGTGCACGCTGACTATCTTGACTCACAGCCATGTGATCCATTGTTCATGAAAAAAATTTAAAAAAGGTTTTAAAGGACCACATTAGAGAGTGGCATATTTGAGCTTGTTCACAGGATAGTAAGTTCACTCAGTTAATTCAAAAGACTATTGACTCATAACTGTCTGCAAATCGTTTATTTTTGTGGAGCAGTATGTACTCTAATAGAGGAGGGTTGCGGTGATTTGACTTTATACAAGCAATGGACTCTATGTCGCCGTGTAATACACTTCATACAATCCTGCCAAAACACAAAGGTAAACTCACCAAGCTGAGTGGCGGCGATGTACAGCAGTGTGTGTACTGCTAGTTCCATTAGCTGTTCGCGTCCCCTTAACGTCCGAAGGGCCGGTTAAGAGTAGTGAGAGAGGAGTTAGCAGGCAGTCAATGGCAGTATCAAACAGGCAATAAACGGTGTTTTGAGAAAGTGTGAGGCACCGCAACCGCACCAGGTCCTTGAGCATGCAGCCATAACTGGGCAGCCAAAATATTGTGCAGTTTGCTTCAGCAGAATGAGAAATTAGCCATGGACAGACACAGAGGTGCACACACACACACACACACACACACACACACACACACACACACACACACACACACACACACACACATAACCTCTCTCAGGCTTACGCCTGGCTGAAATAATAAGCTACGGTAGGGTTCTCCATCTGCAACTCTCCAGCTCTCTCCCACAAACTCAGCCCTGTTAAGATGGCTTGCTATTGATCAACTGCTCGAGTTCAGCTGTGGCAAAAGATAAATGCGGATTTACTTTGTCGCTGTCTGCGAATCCACTGATGACTGCATTCCATTGGAATTAATTGATTTTGCTGCAACATTTCAGCTTTAAATACTTTAGAAACGTGTGTGTATATGTGTGCATATGTGTGCATGTGAACCTTTGTTCAGGGCTTCCTGCTATGGACAGAAGCTCTTTCGCTGGGAAGTATCACTTACATCGCAGCAGGTTTTAGTCTAGGTTTGCATGGATGCCTCCTGAGCGTCTCTGCGTGTTTTGGAGGGTGAAGCCGTATTAAAACCAGTCATCATTACAAGCTCATTCCACAACCCCAGGAGGGATTACACAACGGTCAGTAGTGGGTGTGACACAGGCTTCTCCGTCAACCCCAGGCTCAGGGCTCCCAGTGAGTAATGAGTCCACCCAGCAGAACCTCAGCACACGCCCGGGGCCCAAGGAAATGTATGTGCTCACCATGTCTGGTATGACAACCCCCCTCCTCGACCAGCCAGGAACAGAAACTCATATCTGCTGCTCTGTCTTTGATCCCCAACAATCCCTCCCACAAAACATATTACGTGTTTTTTTTTTATATGGCAAGCTATGTAAGGTTTAATTACTTATTTCCCGTAGCATCTCATGGATCTAAAGTAAACGCACAAATGTACACAGAGAACCTACTCTCTGTCTGCTTGTCTCTCTCTCTCTCTCTTCTTACTGTATCTCTAACACACACACACACACACACACACACACACACACACACACACACACACAGAGAGCCTACCAGGTCCAGACTTAAATCAATATGACTCAAAATGCAAAGAAAACATTGACCCAAAACATACAGACATGATGAAGGCATGTATTTGCTCAGCAGGGTCTGCGATGATATGTGAATGGGCCATTTTGTTTGTGGAGAGAACGGAGGTGAATTAATTGATGTGCAGGCAGAGTAATTTAATGTCCAAGGGCCTGTTGAGCCCATTATAGTCAACTGGGGATTTCTCCTGTTGTAGCTCCTGGGTTTCGCTGCTGAACAGACGTCCATTGGTGCGTGCCATCGAGAGTACAGCACAGGTTTGGGAGAACAGTAAGTTCCACTTTTCAACTCTCTTCAGTTATAAGTGGAAAGTCCAGAGGGGGGGGATGTGAGAGGGATGATAATCCTCGCAATGAGAAAGCTTGTTCGTCTCCACTTTTTCTCTGCCTCACCTCTTGTCGTGCTGGTCCCCCCATCACCCCCCCCCCCCCCCCCCCCTTCTCCTCCTGGTCCTTGGAAGGATTTGGTAATACCAATCGGTTCCAAGTGAGTGTGACATATCCTCTCGCTACTGCCCTCCGGCTCTCCCCCTCTTAACCACCCCCCCCCCCCTCCTGCCGCCCCGTCCCTCTTTAAGGAGCGTTTGTTTTGGGCCTTGTCACCACCATGCACCGTGTGGTTCCAGCCACGATGATGGCAAACCGTCTCTTGCTAATTAACGCACTCCAGATGAGTCACGGAGGGAGAGAGGGGCGTTTGCCACTATTTTTGGCCCCCGACATCGGCCCATAAGAGACGTTCCCCTCCGTGCCCACCCCTCTCTGTCCCTCTGATCTCTGGACCTCCTCAACAGATGAAACGAGCACTTTTGATGCGGGCCTCCATCACTGGATCTGCTCCTCTGTTTGCTGGCCTGGTGTGAACAGCTCGCCTGTTTTGGTTTGTGTCATACACACAAACATTCATACACACCGTGTTTGGGTTTGAAGGCCTCTCTCGACGGGTCCTCGGTGTCCTATGAGTTATGACAAACGTTATTATGCTCCCTTTAAAATCACTTTGCCAGAACAGATCGCCGTGCTTTCCTAGAGCGTGGGTCATTTGGCCGCCATCCAGTGTTTGCACAGCTGTAATGAGCACTCAACATTAATAACTTCACCATGGAGAAACAGAGATTGGCTATAGATGGAGTCTTTATTGATGAAAGAAAGAATTTAAATGGTAACATTTGCTCTGTCACTACCTCGTCTGAATATTCTTCCCTTCCAAAGCAGATGCTGCTTCATGGAGGATATGTGGAACAGTGTCATGTCTATTACAACTTTATACACAGAATTCACTTGTTATGCAAATATCCACATCCACCAGGGAGTCATCTGACTGGTGGGAGATCTATGTTTCTTAATGTTTATGTTTGGATAATAGAAAAACATCCTAAGGCAGAGAGTGCTGGCCATTACGCGTTTCTATTTGTCACTGATGGATAGAAGCACATTTGTTTAATTTTCACAAAGACACACAGGGAGTCGTAAAACTGTACTTGCACTGCTTTTAGGCCCCCACAGCCTGACCCAAATTAGACTTCATGTGCCACTTTGTAATGACTAGCTACGGCCCCAATTTTACCCTTGACCAGATTTAAATAAGGACCCATTTGCTCTGGCATCAGTGGTGTAGGTAGCAACGCAGCGGGCCGGCTGGGCCGGGCATGTGCTCTCAGCCAGAGAAATCTATCATTACCAGTGTAATAAGGGGAATGGACTTTTTTTCTGTCTTACAATTGAGGGCAAAATGAATGCTTCCACACAAAGTGATAATCACGAGGGCTTGCCAAAGGACAGGTTGCCAGAAATCCACTGGCTGCTTTCTTTTTCTTCCAGTGGGTTAGGAGGGCTCATCTTTGGCTGATTGCTGTCTAATTTAGTGCTGACCTCGACAACTGCTAACTGCTGAGTCTCCCAAGGACACAGAGCTGCTACTATATTTCTAGTTTTTAATGAGCATGTCAGGATGCAGTGTGCTTGTAACCGGTTGTATATGGACCCAAATTCAACACACAAGACTCCAGGGATCTTTGGCTTTATTACAAACGACCAGATACAGCAGGCAGAGTTAATCAGAGTCAGGATCAGAAGGCTGGTGGGTTTACCGGGAGTCAGGCAAGGCGGGTAGAACTGGGACAGGCAGGGTCGGTAACAGGCGATTAATCCGTGGGAGCGTGCTGGAGAGTCTGGCGTGCAAACCGAAGAACAATCTGGCAAATGTGTCTGGGAGGCAGGAGTCTATAGAGGGGCTTGCTTATCAGAGGCAGGTGAGTGAACAGGTGAAGGGAGTTTAGACTGATGAGGAGGGAGTGACTGACAAGAAGAGTGAGGAGGGTGTGGAGCTGAACTGTGACAGTGCTTGTTTTGGTTTTGCAGCTAAAATAATGTCACAGCCAACTGAGTTTTAGCCATGCGAGATGTGTGGCGATCGCTCCGCCACTGTGGTCCAGACTGAAATATCTCAACAACTACTGGGTAGATTGGACCATTACGTTTGGGATAGATGTTCTTAAATGATGCATCATAATGGCATTCTTGACTTTTGTAGCATCACCTTAAGGTTGATAACTATTGGATGGATTGTCATAACATTTGGTACATTTATTCCCCACAGGATGAAGCTTTGCTGATCAACCTAACTTGTCATGTAGCACCACTATCAGGTCAAATCTTGGATTCATTTACTGCTGTGGTTATGACCAAATACCTGCAAAATGAATGATATTCTAATGAGCCTCAGCTAGTGAGTTCTAATTGGCAAATAAAAAAGCACCTCTTTGCTCTCTCTGTCCAACCTTAGTCGACTTTTTCTCCCACCTTAGTGTTTTACATCCTGACCTGCCATCCAAGAGAAAGAAAGACGTTAAATATTGTTATTTTCAGGCGTATTATTCCAGTAGGTTTTCACTCTGAAACGTTGTGTAGGTCAACCGCTGTGTTGGAAATCACAAATTGTTGTGTGGTCTCTCTCCCATTTTCCATTGTGTGGTCAAGAGAATTGAGAGCGCCGCTTACAGTGCCCCATCCTGCCCAGTCAACAGAACAGGGGGGCCTCTCACAGCAACCAACAGTCGTTTGAAGATGAGGTTTGTGGCTAGTTTCCACCCACAACGCCAAGCTGTCTCTGATTAGACCTGAGATCTAATTTGAGGAGGGGACTAAGAGTGGGGTTCGGGGTGTGGGGGTCTGTGTGGCGCAGCCATCCTCTCCCAGAGGGCCCTCAGCTCAAGGGCCTGTGTGCTTGACTTTCTCTCAAGAAATGCATCCTGATGGTACGAATAAAAGTACAAAAAGAACACGCAGACATGGGGAGGAATGGGAGAAGCCCTGCGTCCTCTCTCCGCTTTCCTTTCCCGACAGAGGAAGCTCCTGTCTTAAACTCCCAGCCAAGATGTTGAGGACTATACCCCCGACTCTACGCACACACATATGGGTCTCATGGTCCCAGTAAACATGACGCTGGCCGACCTTCTGACCCGAGTGATGTATTTCTGTGCTGTGTGTCAGCTCCCCAAGTGTGTGTTCTGGCTCCAGTCTGGGTCATGCATTGTCGGGAATGTTGATGAAATATGACAGGCCATTATTACATGCCATGGCTGTCCCCTCCTCTCTCCCCCTGCCTCACCACTGATAGGGGGATACTTTGGAAAAATGATCGTGCCCAAATCGAAAACCGCAGTTGCTACTTAAAACTAAACCCCCTCCGGCAAGGTCCAAATCAGTGCTATGAAGACCCTTTTTTATGCGACAGCCGCATTATGTTTTCGGGTTATCTGTCCGTCTGTCCATTCCTGTGAACACGATATGTCGGGAACACCTTGAGGGATTTTCGTACAATTCTGCACAAACTTCCACTTGATGAACTGATACGATTTTGGTGGTCAAAGCTCATTATAACCTACAAAACACGTTTTTGGTTATAAGTCAAGAATTCAAATGGTAATTATGTAAATCTAACACAAATATCTAAGAGGATAAAATGATGACATTTTGGACAGACATGGATGTAAACTGCAGCCTGGCTGCTTGGCGCAGGCATACAACCTCGAAGCGGTAATTTCAGTTCAGGAATTTAGCAGAATATAAACCTGACACAATTTGGCATCTTTTTTTTTTTTTTTGGGCAGCTACCCGTCCTCTCAGCCTGGCTCCTTCATCTTACTCCATTAGGTTTTTATGGACTCGGGTTTCTCTGTTGAGGTCATTGTGGTGCTAATGTTCTGCGGGGTGGAGAACAAAGCGCAGAGTAAAAGAAGCCCTGGTTCCTGAGGGAGGAGATCAGGCAGCTGCAGGCAGGGGGTCTGGAGGTTTAGGTTACCTGCTCACTGCCTCGTCTCCTCGCGGCTCAGGACCACCTGGGTAGTTGGCGCTGCTTTTCGAGGAATCAGATAGTGGGAATACAAGCGGAGAGACACATAAAGAGTTTGCACAAACACAAAATCTAAACGATGATCACACACGCACACACACACACACACTGAGGTGATGAACCTGCACATCTCCAGCCTCCACTGACCCATATCTGCGGAGCACAACTCCCGGGGTCTCGGGTGGATGTCAAGAGGTGTGGTGGCTGTCGGCAACGGTTGACCCTGCACCAGTTCTCTGATATCTCCTGTCACACATCACTGCCCAGGAAGCACTTTTCTTTCTCTTCTGGTCTCTACACACTTCATCATGCTGTCTGACTACAACAAGGCTCAAACCACAGACCGCTGACCCGTGTGTATGTTCCCGTGTGTTGAGCAGCATTTGTGGATTATTCGTAAACTCTGATTTTGGCCATGAATCATATATTCTTATTTGCTTGTTGTGGACATCAGCGTGTTTTAAGTCTTGTACGAAGAAATATTTGAGATGAAGAGAATAACAATTGCATCAATATAATAGCTATAACACCGAACATTACTAAAAATGCTTACCACACGATTCAAAGTTCATTCTTCACCTTAGAACCCCAAACGTAAACCCAAATTCAATTGCTGATCAAGATCATGTAATATGATCGAAAGCTCCAGAACAGTTGTTAAATTGACCTTACGGTGAGATTGTTTTGTCAACTTCTGCTTTCAACATCTAGAATGAACTCAATTAGTTTGCCAAAGTAGACAAGAACTACTTTAAATGTTTATAAAAAAAGAAAACATGACCACTGGGCACAACTGTCAATATGCTGATGACCATCATATGATGTGACTAAAGGCTCCAGAACAGCTACTGAGTGGACTTTTGGTGAATTTTGTCCAATAACTTGAATAGAAAAACAACAAATTAAGATGTAAGAATTAATTAATCATCTGTTACGTGCTTATAAATCATGATAAATTTATCATAGAATTATATAATAATAAATACTAACCCAGTTATTAGCCAGCAGTGACTCATATTTACATTTTAGGTATAATGTAACTGACATTATTATTAGATTACATTATTACAAAATGATATTCAGAGTTTCAGCCACCTAAGTTATAACCTGCCTTACAATGTGACGTGACTCGGGGGTTTGTTCACAGCGTTTCCACAACATAAAAGCCTCTTCAGAATATTCTCGTCCATGAACTTGAATTGATTTTGAACGTTAATATTATCCTGAACATAACTTAGCCGTTTTAGATACAATGTTATTAATTTAGGGGTCGATAATCTAGTTATTCATTCTCAGCTAAAAGAAAAACAGAGACGGTTGAAATCATTTTCACAAGACACAACACAAGATTTTCCACAACATTTGAATTTTTCTTGTATCCTGGCTAATGAACATTAGAGCCAGATACTTCCTTCAGGAGTTGCTAAGACCAAAATCAGTAAAAAGAGAGCGACTATTGGACTTACTTTTACCAGGTGGCCATAAGCTTCACTCCAAACAAATGATGATATTGCTCTGTAACTGCTGGATGCGTAAATATACAACTGTTTGCTAAAATGTTCGGCATATAAACTTAAACAGTCATGATAAGTTTCCATATGCCAAAAATATTCGTTATCGCAGGTTTGAGAGACATTCACTGAAAGAGGGCTGCAGAGAGGAGCTCCAAAACACTTTTTTGATCTATCATGTGTAATTATTTATTCGGTGGAGACGCGCAAAAATGTCTTCCCATCTAGATTATAACATTTAATGTGTTTCACATAATGAGCGGCTATGGCTATAATTGGTTATAACCACAGAGGAGTATAGAATATGAATAGAGTGGAACACCACAGAGGTGGTATGTGTCCATATTATAGTCCATATATATATATATATATATATATATATAGAACATGTGTACATATGAATTACTTTATTTCAGTCAACCATAATTTCCACCCATTCAAAAGAACCAGCACATTCAACAAAAGTCACATCAAGCTGAGAATAGTTCTTGTCTTATTTTCTGGAAACATTTAGATGTTGTTGTTTTTGCTCAGCAAACACTTCAAAGTGGAAAGAGTGCTGTGGTTGACCACAAGGGAATAAATATGGTTTTTGATCAGCACGCTAATTACCTTCCACAGAGTAAATATGAGTTTAAAAAAAACACATTGTGAGCCACCCGGGTGTAAATGCTAGCTGTTGCACACTAATGTGGTCTACAGACGCTTCATAAACCAAAGTGGTGTGTTAGAGCTCTTTGTGTGGGTTACTACACTCTAGTGTTCATAACGCTGCTGCCGCTACATAACCCAGCAATATCATCATCGCCACTCAGTCCTCCCCTCCTTGTTGACGAATGCCTTGTTTAACACACTGAAGTTGATGCAGCCTTTTTTGGTGCTTTACACCGTCTCTACAATCAGGGATCATGACAGCTTCTGTATGCGTAGAGATCTGTCATCGGCCTTGGAAACATTTGTCACTCCTACACGGGTCTTGTGCTCCAGATGATTTTTACATCATGTTTGCTGTTACAGAGCTTAACTTTACGCTTCATGACACACAAGTGCAGCGTTGCATAAAGGAGGTGTTGAGAGCACACACATACACACACACACACACACACTGTACTTCCCCGCCCACTGTAGTTCTATCACAATCTTGATGTTTCCTGCCAAACCCCTGCTAATGTTGCTCTTGACCGCAGTCCAGTTTGGAACATGTGGACTGCGGCTTGACATCCACTTGCACACAGGTCAGGATCATGGGTCAGGATGATGATGTGCTTCTCGAGCACCTTCCTCTCTCTGTAATGCAATGTAAACAGCTCCAAGTGTGCTACACTGGGCTGCTTCCTGCTGCTATGTGTGTGGCGTGCTGCGTACGTCAGCTGATGAGACATAAAGTGAGTCTGTTTGCGCAGTTATAAATACATGGACTGTGAAGCAGCCAAAATGACCAAGGACTGTTTTGATTTGTCGGAGTGTGGTGTGGAAAATCTTGCAGGAATTGATTATGACATGAAGCTGACAATGACATGAAAATCATTTTTGGATATGTTACCGTTTCTTTGAACATGCACGCCAGGATTGAACATGTATTGCAACACGTTTTCCCTGCAGATTGATGAAATCAACGAAGCACAAAAGTTCTGTTCGGAACAATGTTTGTCAGATACAAATGGCACCTCAGGCTTCATTAGATTGCATCCTTGCTTGTTTCCTTTTTATATTCAAAGCATGAAAGGCTAAGTCAACAAATAACGGTGGTGTTTGGCACACTTCGTTCCACGCCACACACCAAAGTCAGCCGAGGAAATTCAATGAGAAGCATTGCCTGCAGTTTGCTCCTGTGCCTCCACCATTAAGCTATCAAACAAACCCAACAACAAGATTATTGTATAAGATATTGTAGTTATCTTGCATGGCAGCTGGATTCTCGGAAATGTCAAAAGATCACATGAGAATCGCAAGATCACGCACAAAATGTGTCAGGTTTCAATGAATGAGCTTTATGGTATTTGTTTGTGTGTACAACCATGTGCAACTCTAACTCTACAATGCATTCCAGGAGAAATCTGAAAATGTGCACTGTTACCCCTATTTTTTGAAGAATTATTACGTCTCTATGATGGCCAGCGTGTCATCCACATGAAAGTGCCATCCTCATGTCGGATTTGGTAATTTATTCAAATATATGACTTAATGATGTGAAAACAAATGGCAATTCAGTCTGATTATCAGTTTAACTGAGGTCAACCGTAACACCTCAGACAAAAACTGAAAAGATTTTTTATTTTTTTTGCAGAGCTAATTAAATAATTAGCTCATATACAAATAAAACGTCTTGATCCCACCTCAAACACACTGCCGGTCTGGGAAACTCGTCATCATCTCATGAAAAGCGAAATAACATCATCACTGCTCGAGCTCTGAGACTCCATCGCTGACCAGTTGTGCAAAAAAAGACGTGTCTCATGTGCAACCAAAGGTCAACATTGACTTATTTTAGTCCATAACTTAAATAACATAACAAACAACAAACAAAGTTTAAGCCAAACCAATGTTTTACTAAATCTAACCAAGTCATTTTCTTGTATTTTTGTTTTGTTTTATTCGAATTTACAAAGTTAACCACATGATTAACTACAACCTTAATCTGGGAAAAATATGTTTCCCTCAAAGTGTAGTTGAGGCAGCAGCTTGGTTGTACGGGAACATCATTGTGAGAAAGGGTTGGGATGAGACTCCACAAATAAACGTCATTTTTAATTCATCGTTTTACGTACTTGTGAGCTATTT
Organism: Melanostigma gelatinosum; assembly: GCF_949748355.1. Classification (NCBI taxonomy): domain Eukaryota; kingdom Metazoa; phylum Chordata; class Actinopteri; order Perciformes; family Zoarcidae; genus Melanostigma; species Melanostigma gelatinosum. The sequence goes on along the minus strand of NC_136644.1, from coordinate 19,470,410 downwards.
CAAAGACTTTGTGATGGATTGTTCAGTTTTCAGTCTGAAATTTTGATGAAAAGAGTCCTTCGCTTCTGCTCTCAACTCCGTCAGGCTGCAGATCTTCATTTCATTTGCAATGGAAGATGATAGTTTCACATTTTTACAATAAGAATTTTTACGATAAGAACAACTAAACGCACAAACACAATATTTATCCATCATGACGACATAAAACAGCACAAGAAACATTGTAAACAAAGCTTTGTTTTTTTCTCATCAGTGATAAATAGCTCTATTTAATACACTTTATTTGATCCGAGGTGATTTTAGGAATAACGCACTACGCTGTTTAAGCTTCTCCTTTAACCCAAACTACCAAAACTCAAATTGGAGCTACGATCAATAGTATCTTTGATTTGGAGTCAGCAGGGCCTTGAAACTCATTGAAGTGTATCTGGGGCGAGACAAAGGCAAAGCAAAGAGAGAAAGTGGCAGAGAGCACGCTGCCACGACCTGGAGGTCATTGGCAGTAGATAATCTGGTATGAGAACAACTGATAGCCTGTCAGTAATGATGGGGCCTAACGCAGGAGAAGAAAAAGGAGGGGAGCCGTAGAAGAAAGAAAGAAACCTACTGAGAACTCCCCTATGTTTTTTGTCATCTGTGGGCCAAATTAGGGTGAGAGGAAAGAGGGGGAGGGTGAGGAGAGCGAAAGAGAGAGTGCAGATGGACCACACCGACTGACTGGTTGGACTAATGTGGACGTTTTCTCTCCGGGGTCAGATATTTACTCCTAATTAGCTGGAGGAATGCGACGCATGAGAGCGGAACAGATACGTTACCGTTTTGGCTGGAATTTCCTCTCCTTCCGTGGCATGCGCTGCTTTAACCTGATTAGGTATGGCACTTATCAGAGGAGATGAAAGCACTCAGGGGATTGGTGACGCATTGCTGGACACCCCTGCTCTGCTCCCACTTCACCCCCAATTTCACCACGACCCTCCTCGTGGTCATTACCGGTTGTGCCGTGTGTCATGGTACTCGGAAAACTGGGTTCCTGATTTACAGTAAGACTGACACCGTGCCCTCAGCGTGACACTTGTGGGACCGGATCAAAAGGAAGTTGTTGGGGGGGAAAAACAAGCAGGGGAGACTTGCTATAAAAAAAAATGTTTTTATTGAAGGAACTTAAAATGAGATAAACAAGTTTTACGAGGCGGAGAGAGAGGGGCGTGCTGTTGTGAGGAAGTGAAAAAATGTCCATGGTGTGTGTGTGTGTGTGTGTGTGTACGCACGGGTTTCAATGCAAGTATCGAACCTGGCGACAGCAAGTCAGAGCAGATTTCGTGGTGGCACTCCAGTGCAGAGAAAAGCTTGTGGCAAGCGCAGGCCTAACTTTCTGCTAATGATGGATTAGATGGCAGATGAAGCTAGTTGGTATTGGCAGGCTGGGTGGTGGTTCAGCTTTAATCTGCTACATTTGTGGTTTCTTGACAAAAAGGGCCAATCCAGACTTTGCCACTTGGCAGGGATATGTCTGAAAGCCATGTGGTTTTAATGGCTTCGCGGCGTTTTTCTGGTGGAATACAAGGAACGCTAATATACAAGGAACGCTAATAAAACGACATGTTTTCTCCCTGACTTTCGTCTTCCCATGAATATGGTTTGGGTTTTATTAGGCCAGGCTTTTGCCTATTGGGTTTTGAGATTCATGCCACCACCCCTAATTCGTTTATGGTGTTCACAACATGAAAAAAAACTGTTTTCATTTTTAACTACTTTCTTCCCATGAACTACTTTCTACCAACATAAATATTTCCAAAGTTTTTCGTCAATTGTCCAGAGTAACAGGGACGGTCATGTTCTGCTTTGGTCCGCTGAAATAACTCAACAACTATCAAAAACTCAACAACTATCAAAAACTCAACAACTATCAAAATGGATTGACGTGACATTTGGTACAGATATCCACACTTGGGACAGACCAATAATTGGCCTCGGTATTCACCATTTTTATGATTACCTGATTGGTTATTTTTTTTAATCTGATGGCAAATGAAACAAATGTATCGAAAAATGCGCTGCTTTGGCTCTGGTGCAGCCACCTGTCTCTGTCTGTAGTTGCAGTAACCACTTTGTAGTCTCACTCAATGTCCCGCCACACCACTACCTGATGGGCAAAGACGACCGCAGACTGGAGCTGTTCCATTGAGCTCGATCAGTGTTGCAGAATATGTTATTGAAGATAATATCTGCTGGTAACATTCTTAATAGGCTGATAGTAGTCAGTAGATGTAACTTCAGCTATGTGACAAATCCAAGGAGATAAAAATGGAGTGAGACGGCGCCTGGACGACGAGAGATGTGATTCATGACCAGAGTATCATAGTTTAAAAAAGACGCAGGGCAGTATCAATACAGACCTTCATACACCAGAGGAATATCACATGGCCCCGTTCATGAGTTAGACGTCACTCTGTTTGTCACTGTAAGTAGAGTGTAATTCAAACACTTCACTGGAATATCAGACACATCACAACTTCAGTCCATACTCTCCCTCTCTACTCTCCCTCTCCTGCACCTCACACACGTAGCTGCTAGCATGACTGTAGACTCTTTGTCTGATTTAAATGTAATTATTTATTGTAGTCTGATCGTCACCACAAACACAATTCCATTCCCCTCCATTGTATTGTATTGTCATGTTGTTTGGACGAACCAATCCCTTAATGTGCAGTCGTGACGCTTCTTGATGTATGCGTGCGGAGGACATAAATGTGTTAACCTCCATGTTGAGGAAGGAGCTGGTGGTCTTCCCACTGATGTGGTTCTGAATTCAAGCTCAACATATATTTTTCAGAAATCCCCAACACAAACAAAATCAATCACCCGCTGTCACACAAACCACCAGTGAAGTGGAACGCCATGATTACACGCTTTCCTTATCAGTGTCCACACATAACTTCAATTTAAAGAAAGATCATGAATATTCCTTCTACACCAAATTGCTTTGCAATCTGTTTTCCTTCTCTGGCTGTGTATTTTAGAGTGGAAGTGATGTCAGATTTCACGATTACTGCCGTACGCCAGATGAGAGCTCTCACTTCCAAACGCAAGACCTACCTCTGCTCGTAGCCAGCGGCACATCTGTGCACCTTCTGTGGTGGGCTCTGCCTGTGGTGGGCTCTGCTTCGTGAGTATGAAGCAAGCTGATACGCATGATACACGCACATGCTCACGGACGGCCGCAGGTGGGCCCCCAATGCGATAACAACAACAAACGCCTTTCATTCTTTCATGAACAAACTCCATTCAGAGCATACCCCTGCTCACATGCACCACAACACCTGGACATGGTGTCCGAGCAGACCCCTCAGCATTATGGGTGCTTCAGAGCTGATGGCTGCGCTAATGACCTGGATGGATAACGTGTAATGTGTGTTACAGTAAATGACAATGAGTTCATACCCTCTAATTTTGATTTTGTACCCCACACAGAGCTTGTTCCCAGCTCCTACTACTACAATTCCCCCTCTTCCCCACTCTTCAACTCTCTCTTACACACACACACACATACACACACACTGATGGTCTGTATTTGCTGAGGAGTTACTGGAATAGGCCACACTGAAGTCTGGAAGCAGAAGGACATCCAGCCTCAAAGCCTCCAGGTCCCACGGTTCCGCTGATTGACCTGATGAAGACCAAAGACTCCAATCACTGAGTCGTTGTGTGCGCGTGTGTGCATACAGTATGTGTGTGGGCACTGCTGTGTGTGTGTGTGTGAGAACATGTGTGCATCAACACCTGACCACACACACTGTTTGGATGAACCGCCGTTATTATTTGCACATTAGACTTTTGAAAATGCGGCCAAAATCCGTCTTGTCCTTTCCTTCCTGCTGTCTTTTAAAAAAAAATCCCACACAAGAAGGACCACATCAATGGTCTATCAAGTGTGTCTGTGTGTGTGTGTGTGTGCATGTGGAGATACCAGTTGGCTTTATCTGCTGCCTACGTGGCACAGTGCAGATGATGGGATGCTGGAAGCGCTGGAGTCCTCCCAGTGTGCCTGAATTTAGATACAGCTGGTTGGTAAATGTGCACTGGCGGAAAGAGAGTTTCCGTCTTGGATCTCTGAACACGAGTCTCTCATCTTTATTTTCATTGTTAATTAATCTGCCTATTTTTCACAATTCATTGATTAATTATTTGTTTCGTCTATAAAATAGAAAATGTATATTTTTTTAAAGCCAATCACAAATATAGTCCATCGTGATGTCTTCAAATGAGTTGACCTGAAATAAGACACCCCCATCAATGCAACCCTTTGAATTTAGTTTTTCTCCTGTTTTAAATTATTGTAAATTGAAAAGCTTTGGGTTTTGGACTTCACCTTTGCCGCTGGGTAATTGTGATGGGCATTTTTCACTATTTTCGGACAATTACAATACTAAATAAGATGAATGAAATAAATGATCAAAAGAGCAAGTGGTATTGAAAATAATCGTTATAGTTGCAGCACTGTCCTCTGGCTGACACCACCGTTTACCTCCTATCTGTATCCCACTGCACTGCTGACTAACTGGAGGCCAATTTTAGAGCTGTCTTTACCGCACACAAACATTTCCTCCTCAGCTCTTTATTCATTTATTTTACAATATTGCACCAGCACTTTTCTTGACATTTACATCGTGATTGTTGCCTGCAGGCAACACCTTTCCCTCTCCTATTCCCATGGCTAATACCTATTTATCGGAGTTTCTGATGTTACGCTTCCCCATCAAACAAGGTAATGATGCCAATACTGTAAGCCGCTTCCATTCATCAAGCACACTGGCATCAGCTGAGTGATAAATCCACCCAATAGTGTGTGGGTGGTATGGGCTGCGTTCTCTGGGTGGTCATATTTTGGAAATGTGAAGTCCAATAAAGGTGTATAATTTGGAGGGGCATTTTCATCCAGCCTCTACCAGATGTACACAAAATGTCCTGAGGGAAGCAGCGGGTCCAACACTATTAAATTATATTCACAGGCATTGTCTTCATATTCCCTTTGGCAGGTTGGTCAAATGTAATGAATTCCCTTTGGATCTGATGGCAAATAAACCTCAGTTCTTCCAGATAATTTTACCGTTTGGCAGAAGATTCACTTTGTGTTACTTGAGCGCAGGAGGAAGTTTCTGCCACGGTGAATTTGGTGCTTGTAAGACAACACACTCATTGCTTTGCTGGAGGATTTCCTCAGGATACCAGCGTGGGTTTCACTGTACACAAGGCGACCAGCTTATGGATCAGAGAGACCCACTGAGAGGAGTGAGTGACAGAGGGCAGCAGGGAAGAAAGAAAGGAGTGAATGAGTGTTCTGGCTTCTTGACCTCTCAGCGTAAGAAGTCTTCTGAGTTCAAACTCCAGTGATTACAAGCTGAGCTGGTATTTAAAGTGGCCCTACTCTCCCCCCCCCCTTGCCTCCCCTCCTCTTCTTCTCCTTCCCCCCCATTCACTGCAGACTCGTGTGAGCTGTGTGTGACAATGTCTATGACTCGAATATACCACATACCACATGAACCTGTGTGTGTGTGTGTGTGTGTGTGTGTGTAGGGGTTTAGTGGAGTAGGTGGGCAGGGTCAGGGGTTGCTTGGTGGGGTTCTGGAGCCTGTGGGCCTTCTCTATTGTTCAGGCTGGAGGAGCCAAAGAGGGGCAACGAGTATTGATGCCAAAGGTATTGCCTGCTTACGGTAGGGGGTTAGCAATAAGTGTGTGCGTGTGTGTGTGTCCTTATATGTGTGTATGGGGACCTTTGCTCCAGGAGGAACCCACAGGGGGCGGGAAAGGGAAAGTAATTACAGATGATATAGGACCAAAGGGAGGAAATTGATTAAAGAAAATGGGTGACCAGGAAGTAAGCAGGGATCTTTGTTTCCCCTTCAATTAAACTGAAATGTCTCGGTGGTCTCGCTCTTTGAGCTGCGTGTGGTGAAGAAGGACTTTGGGGGAAGAAGGTCGAGAGTGTGGGGGTTCCTTCTGGAAGAGGGGAGGTGATGTTGATGGATGGAGGGTCTCGACACCCATGATAGCCTCCATACGCCAGTCATCTGATTACAGGACGTTAGCTGTCTGCAGCTCGCACACATTAATGAATTAAAGGATGGTTCCAGTGTATCACAATTTATTTTCATAGTTTTGGCCCTTGGCTTCTAGAAGCTTCAGCATTCTCAGTTCATTCACAGCAGGTGTACAGTGCGGATGTTACACCACAAACAGCGTTTGCTGCAGCAGCTCCCTACTCCTTATCGGTTTCGTAATTAAGATGAAATATTCATGCCTGTTTGTTAAAGCGGGATATCCAGTTTGATCAACGTGGTTGTTTGGATTATTTGAGAGCTCCTTCAAAGCAGAGCTTTTCCCGCCACATTTAACTGTGTAACCATTTGCTGTAAATGGTCAGTTCTTTGACTGAAATGCTTTTGGTAAATAGTACAGTTAATTGCTTAAATCTGGAAATGTGGCAACATCGCAATATTGGAATTGTATTTCTTTATCTTTGTCTCTGCATGCTTTTTAGAGCCTTCATGCTAAATGCTACCTTAACAATTGGTAACTGACATACTATTTAAACATTTCTGTATATATCTCGTCGGGACTCAACATTGTTATTGTAAGCTACGTCAGAGTTATACATATAGTTGAAATCAGTTGGACAACAAAAAGTTGACAGGTTTTCAACTGGAAACTGAAATCTGGGAGCCATTCCACGTGATCAACGTTTCTTTTCAGTTCATTGAATTTTTGTGTTTGTTGAATTTAATTGAACTGGAAAAAAAATGCTGTGCAGGTTCATAAGCATGTGGAATTTGTTTTAAATAAAAATCCAGTTTCCAGTTCAGTGAATCCTCATTCAAACCTTCAAGTAATCTCTCTCTTTCTCTCCCTCATTTACTGTTGCTTCTCTGTTACTTGCTTGGCAAATGTGAGTATACAGTTTGAATAGTTTTACAAGGCCAAGTGAGAAATAACAGTGAGGGGAGGTGGTGATGGTGGTGTGTGTGAGGGGGGGGGGGGGGGGGGGTTGGAGGGTAAAGAAAGAGAAAACAGGTTGTCAGTGTGGTTGAACAGCAAAATAGCATTTTCTCCCTCGGGCTCAGCCTCCACAGATGTTTCATTCAGGCCCCATGGCAGGGCCACTCTAAAAAGTGCTCCAGTCCCGACACAATTCAGCCCCTTTGTGCGCTGAAGGAGAGAAGCTCAACCCACTGTTTACTGCTCGTCCACCCCCCATCCCCCTTGTGTAACCCCCCCTCCTCGTGTTAGCAGGCGGAACAATTGGGGAGGGCCTTGCCCAGAGCTGGGGCGGTGTGGCAGGTCAACAGAATGGGCTGTGAATCCTGTGCCTCTGAATCCTCCGGGTGGGTGGTCCAGCTCTCTCCCCTCTCTGTGTCTCTCTCTCTCTCACACACACATAGAAAACACACTCTGCTCTCCCCTCAGCGATTAGCTCATCCACCGGGCCGGGCCTGGTGCTGGTGCCTGGGCTCTGTGATGTGGTGATAGGTGGCCCAGAGAGGAAGCCAGACGGCCAGTCTTTCTTCAGGATTAGCGGACTGCCAGTTCCTCGTCACTGCGAGCTGGTCGTGGACAGACCCGGTCAGGCCAGTCGGCGGGAGGGGCCTCCGGTGGCCCACGTGGAGCCTGCCAGTGACTGGGTGGCAGTTAACACTAATCCTGCTGCTGATTACCACTGGCATGGGGAAATAAACAGGAATAAATGAACCTACAAGGCTGAGCACACATACACCCTTACAACAACTCCACCCACACAGGACAAGTAATGCTGACACACTTGTTCAACGACACACACACACACATACACACACACACACACACACACACACATTTACAAACATTAAAAAAAACAGCATTACAGCAAATAACACACCTGTAAAAGGCCAGAAAGAAGTGACAAATCTTGTAATGATTCCCAACAGAGCCCAAAAAAAGATGTTTTCTGCATTTCGACCAATAGTCCAAAACCCAAAGTTACTCATATCCAACAAAGAAAAGTATCAAACCTCATGTTTGAGAAGCTGCAACCAGTGAAAATGTGGCATTATTGCATTATTCCTTGATAAATTAATAAAGTTATCAGTCGGTTGTCAAATTAGTTGCCGACTCTGTTTCTGTTGATCGATTAATCGACTGATTGTTGCATCTCTAATTGCTTTCTCACCACCATCATATCTTCCTCAGCCTCCAAAACAATTGCCTCAACATATTGTTATTGATCTTTTTTTTTTAAATGCAATGCAACTTAAATACAAGGTTCCTATATGTTTTGTGGACCTTTTGTACTGCCTTTATTCTCACGAGAGAGGGAAATCGATTTAGTTCAAGTTAAATTTACCTTCAGCAAAAAAAAGAAGACAACTGTCTAAACCCCATCTGGAGTTTTTCCCTTTTGTCACAGCGACATCTAGTGAGCAGAAAAGTTACTGACAACAGTGGAACAATTGCACCAAGTAACCTGTTTTGCAACACTTTAAGTTTCTCAAGAAAAAGACTCACAGTTGTCTTATAACATCACAATGTATTGCAGAGTGGAAATTAATTGAAATCACAAACTGACAAATGAATCCGTCAAACACTAAGAGGTCAATAATAGATGAAATATTTGCCCTCACAGGTGTCACAGCTTGCACAAAAATGCCATATCGTTCATTTAATGAATTGATTTTAAATTTACAGTGAACCAAAATAGACGAGTACTCGTATTGTTGACTCTGAAGCAGTGTACCAACAGTGTGTTTCCTCCCACTTACACCGTTTGAGCAACACTGTTTTTAGATGCATCCTGCTGTGGTCAGAGCCGTTGATCCTCTTTTGGATTTTTTTTCTAAGCACGTAACACTCTGGGGCATTGAGGAAGAAAAGCAGCGTATGAACGCATCACCTTTGCGCTCATAGCTTTTATAATACATATTCTGTGTATCTACACAATCCCCACCTGCTGCTACCATCAACGAAACTTACAATGCCTCCGATCGGTCTTTTCTTCTTTTTCCTGGGTAAGGCTCTTTATATTTGTATCCATTTATTTTTTAAATGCACCTGATTAAGCTGTATTAAATCAGTGTTTTTATCACTGTCAAAGTGTTAAGTTTTGTTGTCCATATGAAAGTTTCTCTGAGAACCTGGTATGATGTTCTGTATTTTTTAAGTAATTCATTGTAGATGGTAAAAATGCAATGAAAGTTAAATTGAATGCTTCATTTAGTGGATTGAAAAGCCTGAAGCCAGAGTTTATGAGTAAAACATCATAAGACAAGCAGGGCCACACCTTAATATACAGAACTTACATAGCTGGTTCCCTTTCGGGCTTAGAGTTAACAGAGCTACTGTAAGTCTGATGACACAGTCCAGGGTTGATTTACAGATCAGCAAAGAAATTACTCTGCAGTAAAGTCTATTTTTGTGTGATCAATGTGATCAATTCTTTATTTTATATATGCAAAGACACAATAAAACAAACACAAGACAAACAGACCAAGAAAAACTTGAAGTTTCTTGAATCTGAACTTGTTGTGAATGTTTTATGCTCAAGCTTCGATCATTTTTGTGTATAGTTTTGATAAGGCTGTGTATCTTTTCCTGCAGGTTTGGTTGTGGCTCCTGACATAACAATTGCGACAACAACAGGGAACTGGCTTTCCACAGCTTCAAATGACTTTAGCAATTATTCCACCACTGTGACACCCCTCGACGCCACCGCCAATGTCACCAGAACCACCAACTACACTGGCATGAACACCACCAAGGGCGACAGCGCCATCTTACCTTCAACAACAGTGCAGAACGGTGAGAGCTTATTCATGTTGCCTTATGCGTGTACATAAGTGTTGGATTACCCAAAAATGATGCTTTGGACCCTCATAGCCAGCCGATTCATCATCATGTCTTCATTGTTTTATGATCGTTCCTGTCTGAATCATTGTTTGCTTGTGCTTAACATGATTCAGGTGGGGGAAGCTCTAAAAGTGGCAAAGAAGCCACACCCCCAGCCACCACACCTAAACCCAAAGATCTTTCTAAAACCACAACATCTGTCACCACAACAAACAACAAGCTCAAGGACAAAAGTGAGTTGAGACTGCTGATGAAATAAACTATATTCAATTTGGGGTTTCTTAATTAGTCCGAGTTGACCGTTGGTACATTACCAAACATTGTGATACTGTGGGGACATATTCCTTGTACAATAACAGTAAAACTCAAACATATATGCCAGGTATAATATACAGATAGCCTGGAATAGGTATAAAGTAAACAACTACAATTATATTTATCTTCAGCATGAACCACATTCATCACTTTGTGCGATGACAAATGACAGGAAAAAAAAGAAATATACAAGTTAAAATTGGATACAGTGATGAATATAATTGATGCTGAAGTCAGCGACTAGTATCACGCGGTGGACACAGTGGAGCATCTGCTAAAGACCACATATTCTCTCTGGAGTTGACATACACAAAGGACAGTAAATGTTGGACTTACTTGCATCAGGTGGACAGAAACACGTCTCCAAATGAATGCAAATGTTGCTCTGTGTCTGCTGAAAGTGTAGCATTGGATATGTCATCTTTGTCGGGAAATTAATGTCACTGTTTTCAGCTTGTTTTGCTGCCCCCAAGTGGCCAAAACAAATCTGTTAAAGCAGCTTTAAACCAGTTGAACACTGATAAAGTCTGGAAGCAGCTTTCCCTTCTGAGTGTATTATGAATAGAAGGTGACATTTGACTCATCATTCAGACTAACTTCAGGTCAAAGGGCATTGTTCGATTTGTTTTTCTCTTTTGAAATGTAAACCGTATACATATCTTTTTACAGAGACCACTGCCAAGCCAGCTACATCGACAACAGTTGACAGCACCGGTGAGTTCCACTTAAATGTGCTCCAGCACAAGATATCAAGTGATATCAAACCACAATGTGTTTTAAGTTCAGCCATAAACAGTAGATGGACGTTGCGTCTTTGTCTGGGGCCACATTGCAATGTAAACACTCCTACAAACGGTGTTACCTCCTTCAGGCATTATCATCCTAGTTGTGATCGTCCTCGTAGTCCTTGGATTTGGAGTTGCCTGCATCTTCCAACGGTATAGAAGGGTAAGTAACGTTAGCCATTTGTCTCCACTAACGTACCAAATAACAAATAGTTTGATATTTTTGAAAATGAGATTATTCATTTACTTTCTTCAGAATTAGACGACACAATTGATACCACACTCACGTTAGCGTAGATTAGAATGAAGACTAAAGAGAGGCAGAAACAACCGCCCGCAGACATAAAAGTGTTATCAATCCTCTAATTTCCCAAAATGTCAAACCATTCCCTCCATTTGTGTCACTATTGGTGTGTTTCTGAATCCCATCTTTTTACAGCGTAACTCCGTCGACTTCACCTCCAGACCGGATGAAACCAACATCCCTCTCAACTATGTGGAGTCGATTGATGCTGTGCCTCAGAACGGTCAGTCCAACACAGCATCATTATTGTATACCAACTATATCAACAGAGGAGGTGTCACATTTATATAAAAGAAAACAATTACCCTTCCAACTTAATCAAATTGTGCTGCTGATAGTATAAATCCTGATCCATGTATGCTTTTCAGGTCTGCAAACCTTTGAAAGTACAGAAACTGCAAAAGAGCCGGAGGAACCAGAGGCCAAACTTGAAGTACAGGAGGAGCAGAAAGGTAAGAACAAACCTCTGACTCATAAGCACTATTTATTGTGTCGATGGTGCTCAGAGATCCAGGATAAGATATCTGTTTTTAGCAAATCACGTTGTGAACTTGTACGCGTTTTGTGGGCTAATCGTGTGCTGTCTTCCTTCCTCTTTCACAAGATCAGTTAAACAGAATAAAAGGAAGTACCGTTGTTGCTCTCTCTACAGTCTAAATGAACACTGAAGTACTGTAAGATCGTGTTAATGACCAGCATGCATACAGAATATTTTAGTTTAATAGAAAACATGCTGCGCTCCACTCCAGGTATTAATTTGTCAGCCTAATGCAAATATGAAATAAAATAATGTTACATTTTTACCATATACAACTTTTCCAAACCACATGTTTATGAATTGATTGTAAGCACATGTGAATTTTATAGGAAGGAAATCTGAATTCTGCACAGCAGCTTGACTCCAGCTTGACTTGAAAAACAACTTTGTTGCAGATGAATTCAGGTCAGATGAGGACACCTGACACTCAACAGTTCCTTACTGTAATAAGGGACAGGCTGAACAGGTGGCCTGCGGTACTCATGTCTACCACATGGTGGAAATGCAAGCCAAGTTAACAAATTACGAGCTCATTCAGTTTGCCTTAACTGCAGCTGACAACTCACACCTCCTTCAGTGGTTCTTGACCATGTGGTCATTTTGCCACATAACATGAGTGTTTGTCAGTGTAATTATGAAATTACCAACGTATGAAACGAAACATACCAAAGTCGTCTTCATGTGTAGCAAGTCAGAACGTTTTTAAATCCTGATGTTCAGTAAATATTTGTGAATTCAAGATAACTGCCTCTATAATTTATACGTTTATGCTAAATCTTTAACTAGACATATAGTGTAATATGTATGAAAGCATAAGTGCTTGTTCTTGCCTTGTTCTGAAATTGACATTTGTTTGAGAATGAATTAAGTATTCCTGTTTTACTCAGAGGTCTTCCCAGGCTGAATGAGAAAAGGTCAAATGAACATTTCAAGTGTGGGCTTGCCTCCCTGCCCTGGGCCACTCTGTTGAAATGGACAGTGCTGATGGCCGCTTTGAAAGACAGCTATACCTTTCAAATGGTTCTCTTCTTCTGCTGTTTGGATTCAACTTGGTGGCAAGAAGAAGAATCAGATTTGGCTGATGATGACTGCTTATCCAGTGCACTCAAACCCACTTGTTCTAGCTCACGTGTTTCAATTACGCTTGGCAAATTGTGAATTACTCAATCCGATACAAGATTCTCCCGCAAAGTTCAGTACAACATGGCTGGTCTGTGTCATTTTATACCCAAGGATACTAAAGTGACAAACAAGGTCAAACACGTCAGTGGTTAGTCAACTTTCATCAGAAGTGGAGCAGGAAAAGCTCATTTCACCAGCAGTCGGATTTGTCACTTCCTGTGGGTTTATTGCAAATACTTCTTCTTTCCATTACAACATAAACAACAGTGTCATTGAGATATAAATACAAGGCAATCCATCTGATAGTTGTTGAGAAATATCAGAGTTTAATCGTTTAACTTAAGTTAACTTACCTTAAGTGAAAAACTCTGTATGGTTACTGCACCCAGTTGTTCCCAAAGTGTTAATTCATTTTTTTTTTAAATTGGAAAAGGGCCAAGTTAGCGGTTTCCCCCTGCTTCTAGTGAAGATAACTGCCACCTGCCTCTATCTCAGTACATAACGCACGGACATGTGAGTGGTATCGAGCTATTTATTACAATATTTAAAGCAATGACTTTTTAACATAACACAAAGTATCAACCACAGATCACGTGTCCAGTCTTTTACTGAAGCATAATGTAAAGCTGCCCAGAGTCCACCTGTAGTAATGCGTCTAGTCACCCGCCAAAAAAAACAGACAGACATGATGATTCTCTGACGGTTGGAAAGTCGCTCGAGGAGCCATCTTACTCATGACAGAATATCTAGATTCAAGAACAACGATCACCTTCCTCTCCCCTTTCCCTCCACCTAACCCTGGGTCAGATAATGATGGGTCCGCCCTACTTTCCCACAGCTGCATGGCTGTGGCTCATTAGGAACTGGTCAGTAATCAGCCGCCTCATTAACAACATGGTGGCCCCCTGAAATGCCTTCGCCCGAAAGAAATCCCCCCCCTGACTGTCAGAGAATGTGTAACCGCTTGAGGCTATGTGGGTGGAAATACTGTTATTATGTGGGTGCTAAGTACAGAATGTGAATAGCAAATCTGCAATGTCATAGAAGTTAAAAGTATGTCCCAACAACGCTGTCCTACTTCCTATTAAAAAGGCACGACATAAATGTTGGGTTTTTCCAGTTTATTCCATTATGACTTAATCTGTTGCTGTTGTTTTAATTCATCCACATATTGTTCTTTGTGTCACTGGATTTAGAGTGTAGGAAAAACAGTATTCATGAAAACTCAATGTGGTTTGCTTTTGTTGTCCTTCACAGCTGAGGCTGGTAAATCTGTTGTTGATCCCAGCGCTGAGTCTGCGGCTCCGGTGCCAACCCCAGACAGCTCCGAGGACAAACCCAAAGAGGACGTCGTTGAGCAGAGTCCCCCCGCACCCGTGGAGCCGAGTGTGGAGGAGAAAACCGATGACGAAGGCGCCGTCTCCAACAAGACCTCTGTGGAGTCGTTGAAGGAGACGAACGAGAACAACAGCAACAATGCGGCCTTCAGTCAGACTCGAGGTTGGTATTTAAAGTTTGTCATTGTTATTCCTCGTACTATCTGAGATGTTCATTATCTCACAGTCACACTCATCTGCTGGTTATGCTGTATGTGTTCACCCATTTAGGATTGAAAAAGGACAGTGGTGATCTAAGTTTGTTGACTCTACTGTAAACCTGACTGGTGGTTAAGATGGCAGAATAATGACAGCATGACGGCTCCTTTGTTCATAGCTCAGTTCCAACTTACTGCAACATGCCTCATTTCAACACATTTTCCGCTAATCGGGTGACAAAAACAAGAACGATGCAATCATTCACTTTGTTCATTTTCTGGGTGTATACCTTGTTGAGTGGAAATGTATTGTGCAAAATAAAACGATTCTTCCAAGTTTGTTGCCGACATTCAAAAAATATTATTGGTTATTAGTAATTGGTTGCTGTATCCTCTCCATACTTGAGGATTCGTCGACTCTTCTGTCTAACTTACAGTCCAAGAAAGTAATCAGGTCACATTATATTCGTCTTTTCTTCAGTTTGACGTCACGATTTGCATCTTTAACCCACCCTCTGTTAACCCCTTGCTTCTTTTAAACAGATACGAAGAGGAGCATCAACTTCTGGGACGTTCCTCTCGATTGTCCGGTGTGAGACATTTCGCCTATCTGCCCCTGTGCCGTTCTTGAGGAACTTGGTAAGACCACAGTGGACAGACGTTCTGCTGCAGCTGCTCAGGTGTAACCCCCCACCCCACCCCACCCTGCCCTGCAGGTCGGCAGGCATCATAAATGACCACTGGGAGTGCTGTGTTACAGCTTCTCATCCTGAATTTAAAAAATTTAAATAGGGAAGTCACAACCATTAAATCTGAAATTATAAAGTGTGCATCATTCAAAGTGTTACTCCTTTACTTTTGATTGCTTTGCTCATGGATTCTTTTTAATAATTGTTTTGTGTGAAGTAGCTATAGCTCTGTCGGCAATAATATGACATCAAGGTCCATTTTTTAGCATTTTCCCAATCTATTAACTGCGTTTCACAGTCTCCATCTACATTACGATGCGACCACTCTTAGGTTATAACCAACTCAATCCACGGATGAAGGGAAAAGCTCATAAGTGGAAAAGCTCGTGGCTCTTGAGTTGAGATTTCTTAATTGAAACGATCCTTTTCAGGGTCAAAACTCAATCGTCATGCTCATCTACACGTCTATATGCTCTAAGTAATTGGGGGGGGGGGGGAAGCAGTCGTTCTTTTACTTAATTAATGCACCTCTATTCCGTTAAATTCTTATGTAAACCACACTTGGCATCATTCCTTCCTCCTTCTGCCACTGATGGGTGAGATTCCTCTCACACCAGTGCTAACATGGGCCCTTTCAGTCTAATCATCATGTGCTGCAGGATGTGAGGCCCGGATCTCAATCAGATCTCAACCTGAACAGCCATATCAAGACAATTACAAAATCAGCCTACTATCACCTGAAGAATATATCAAGGATTAGAGGACTTATGTCTCAACAGGATTTGGAAAAACTTGTCCACGCATTTATCTTCAGCAGACTGGACTACTGTAACGGTGTGTTTACAGGTCTCTGTAAAAAGTCCGTCAGAACGCTGCAGCTCGAGTCCTCACTAAGACCAGGAGGGTGGACCACATCACTCCAGTTCTGATGTCTTTGCACTGGCTTCCTGTCCAACAAAGAATTGACTTTAAAATCCTGCTGTTGGTTTACAAAGCACTGAATGGTTTAGGGCCAAAATACATCTCTGATCTGCTGCTACCTTATGAACCATCCCGACCCCTCAGGTCGTCTGGGACCGGTCTTCTTTCTGTTCCCAGAGTCAGAACTAAACATGGAGAAGCAGCGTTCAGTTGTTCTGCTCCACATATCTGGAACAAAGTCCCAGAAAGCTGCAGGTCTGCTGAGACCCTCAGCTCATTTAAATCAAGATTGAAGACCTTTCTGTTTGCTGCTGCCTTTAATTGAACCAGATTCAAGGATATTAATCAATTTTCTGCATTTCTGCATTTTACGACTGTATTTATTTCTTACACTGCTTTTCAGTGTTTTAATGAATGTGTTTAATGTTTCAATCAATGTTCTAAATTGTTTTTAAATCTCCTTTTCTTTTGCCTTGTGTTTTGATGTTTTTAATGGCTTTATGTGAAGCACTTTAAACTGCCTTGTTGTTGAAATGTGCTATACAAATAAACTTGCCTTGCCTTTGGATATCCGTCCAACTGCACCCATTTTGACGTGTCATTAATAGTAAGAAACCCACAGGTGTTTCTGTTAGCACTAATAATGGATCAGTTTGTATTGAATAAGCCATGACAGTGTGACAGTGAGCCAGCATGTGCAGCAGACGTGTCATAGTAGGAAAAGCACAGGTGCATCTAATAACATTAACGATGGGGGAGGACCTGGTATTGTGCATCGTGGCTCATTGGCAGAGCTTACTGGAATACTTGAATCTCACCTGTGCTTTTCCTGCTATGACGTGTCAACATGTCTGTGGAGAGAAAAAAGTCCACCATCTGAATTCAATTCAGCCATCATAAATTTGATTACGTGCTTTTACTTCTGTGTTCATTTTAAAAGGTACTGTATAAAAGCCCTGATGTGATTAGTAAAAAAAAATAATTCATTTACAAAATGATTAAAATCAAACCCTAAATAACAGCTCAATTGACTTTTAGCTCGTAAAACTTGGACATGTGAATATGCTCTCACCATCTCATTCCTTTGTTGTATTGATCAGTTTGATGCAGAGCTTCGAATATTTGAGAACAGCTACTCTCTCTTCTGCCAAAGGCATTTTTTGAAGTGAATCGTCATGTATTTCTGGCTGATGGTGTCACGTTTACCAAAGAAAAGCAGAAGTTCCGATGTGAAGAGATCCTTCCGCTTGCAGAAAATAATTATTTAATTAATTACCCAAGAGTTTTTGGGTGGGTGGCAAGCCCTCTCTTCACCACATACATTGATATACAGTATATTGTATGATCTCAACAGTTAATACAAAACATGATCCAAAGTTATGGAAAGCAATTACATATTTTTTGTTTTACCTTTTTTTTACTTTTGTGGTGTCTAATAATACCAACCAAAAAGCTGAAAACATGTGGTGATGAATTTTAAATTGAGATGTATTTGCCTGTAGTCTGGAGGTGATAATTAAAGAAAATGCCAATCATGTCCCTGGTATGTGAGAGACTGAAATGTTGCAGCTCTCAGTATAAGTCTTCCTTCCAAAATAAAACAGTGAATAACGCTATTTGAAACAGAGAAGAGAAAAGGAAAAAGTGAACTCTTCACTCATTCCCACCTGGTCTGGGAAGTGATGAGCAAGCTGGAGACTGAAGTTAAAAGGCGGCTTACCATTCAGCAGTTGTGGATAATGGATATGAGCTGACAGGTCATAAACTAAACCAGCATAATTAGACATGGGACTTTACTGTGTTATTTTCCAGTCAGAGCTCAACTTTCATGTTTGACAGCTAATGTTGGAGGAAACTGTCTGTGCGGCCTCGGATGAATATTTCACAGCGCGGAGGAGGCAAGTGAAAGAGAGCGGCAGAGTGAGATTTGACTATGTGAGACAAACAAGGTTAGTTGTTAGCTTGAAGCAACTTGTTTTATGTGCAGATTCTCATTTTGTGAAGGGGCTGCTGGTTTTGGTTCAGAGACAGCTAGGTCATGGAGCCGAGGAGGGTCAAAGATCTGAAGCTGAACAATACGTTTTTGTGTATTACTCAAAAGCCTTTGTATGTAGTCTTGCGATCATAAATGAGTCCTTACACTGTATGTCTTTTCATTGCTCAGGATAAAAAAGAGTTTACATATGAATTGACGCGTTTTGCTTCATAGCAATTTGTCTCCTTTTCCTGCTTTCTACAGCAAAAGTCACAATTTCCTTGGCCGATACAACAGGTGTAAACGCAGATTTAGCGTGTGCAGGACAACAATAGTGCAATGTGGTGAATGCAGGATCTTTATAACAACAGTGAGGGGAAGCTTCCTGCATCTGTGGTTTATTTCTTGTCATAAGAGAGTTGGGTACACGGAGGCGCACGGCGGACAGCCAGGACGAGGCCGCCGCACCGCACTGGATTTTCAGGTAATGCCGCCTACCGACTCCATAGTTCTCCTGGGGGACTTCAACGCTCACGTGGGCAATGACGGAGAAACCTGGCGGGGGGTGATTGGGAGGAACGGCTTATTAATTATCGTTAATATTATTTATTTATTCAGATTGGATACCAATATTTAAATAAATAACAATTAAATACATTTTTATCTATGTATTTATTCATCTAATTTTGTTTTTCAAAGTTAGGAAAGCAATGTTTAAGTCATAAAATAATGATCATAGGAACTTCCACACAGTGAGGCATACAGTTGATTAATAACACTGGTATCAGATTGGCACTCGGTACACAAAACCCAGGTTTCATTATCGGTATAAGGACGGAAAAAGTCAGATCCTTGTATCTCTATTTATTTATTTGTATATTTCATGTATTTATTCATTACTGTGTTTATTTATACATTCATGTGTTTACATACGTACATTCTAAAACTTAGGTATCATATACTGCAGGGGTATTCAATTAAAATTCCAAAAGGTCCAGATTGAGAAAATGTCCTCGTGTAAAGGTCCGGAACATTCCAATAATATCTAACTTGCGCTATTTAGTGCCATATATATATATATATATATATATATTTCGATAAGATGATTGATACCACTCTCTGAAGCCAGTAGCCAGTTATCTTAGCTTAGCATAAAGACTGGCAGCAGACAAAAGGTGCAGTGTTACAAGGAGTTATGCATTGCACTTTCTTTTTTTTCTGAACTTTAACTTTTTGAGGGCTTTAAAGGAAATCAGGTTGTATTTGTAGTTGAATCCCTGAAAGTCTTTGGCAGTAACAGAGCTGTTGGCGGTACAACTTGCTGTGGCAAAGGTAAAGCTGAACAAAGAGCTCAGTTTCACTTGTTAAACTTGTCGCTCTTCAGTAAAAAATATTTTCTCGTCATTCCAGGCATACAAGTGTCCGTTATTGGACAAAATATGAAGAGAATGAGTGAAGTTTGACCTTTGACTTCGACTTCACTTTAAAGCCACATCAAGAAACAATTTAGTTGAGTTTGTGAAACTGAGCCCCTTATGAGGTCATGGCATGCTTTTGTGAAGAGGAAAACAAGGCTCAGACAGTGACAAATGAGGTCAATCTGATCGTCTTCAAACTAAAAAAACAATGCAGAACCTTTCAGCGTGATGTCATTCGACATGAACACCAGCGTGTGCTTGAATGCATACTGTATGTTAGCCTCTCGGGTTAGCTTCCTGCCTCATGCCTTTTTATCAAAACCAACTTGGGTGCGTGTCCTCTTCGTGCTTCGCTTCCTCGGCCTGCAGAGGTTTCTTGGTCCAAAGGTCATAGGTCAAACAATCCTAATTAAAGGGTACACAGTGACTGCAGGAGAATAATGTGGCCTCAATGTCAGAATCAACTGGCTCACATTCTTTGCCTGTCATTGAGCAAGTCTCTGCAGAATTGGATGCGCAGCGGCTGTTGTGATTTGCAGCGCAAACCAAGATGCATTTCAACAAATGCCACTGCACGTGACAGAACCTGAAGAAACAGAAAAACAATATTTGTGAGAAATGTGGACGGACACATGAATAATTGCTTACTGGTTGAGCTCAATGTCAACTTAAGGTAAAGAATTCCTTCTCCGCCATTCACCCAATACTTTTATATTTTATATTCAAGCATGCGCTTTTGTACGTTTCTTTCTATCCTGTCACAGGAAGCACGGTAAAATGAATACTTCTACTTTCCCTGACCTACATCCTATTATTTTAAGAGATGTCAAATCATGCCAAGCCTTGACCTTCCCTATTTTGCAAATAGTGTCACATTTTCTAGATTCTTCCTTTGTACTCCAGTCCATACTTTGGCAGGTGGCCCGCAAAATATTTAAAGGGCTCAATTTAGTAGTGCATGTTTTACTTCTTTACACCACGCTGCCAGTCTCTCAAAGAAGGAAAGGAAGGAGGGGAGGTGTGTGTGTGTGTGTGTGGAACAATTTCTAGAGATCACAGAAATAGAGTTAGCACTCCAGCCCCACGATGTCGAGTCACAGTGGGTTAGTTGCTAACAATCGCACCCTTGACATTTTGTGATGTATTGACCGTGTTGCCTTTACTCTGCCTGGTTACCAATGCTTTTTTTCTTTTTTTGCAGCTCATCTTCTATAAAGAGGAAACATCTGTCTAGTTGATGTCGAAGTAATGACAGGTTACTGTGGTTTGGAAATTTGTCATGATTACCGGTGCACAAGCCTTTTAAGACGTGTTTGTGTTGCTGGTTCCCCCGGGAAATGATTAGATCAATGTCAACATTATGTTGCAGAGAATAAAGAAATCACTTATCTCTCCATTGCCACACAAAGATGTGTGTTCAAGTTTGTAATCTCCACAGCAAATCAGTTATTTATAGGTTGTTATGTCAAATAAATCAGGTTGTAAATTTGGATGTGCATTAACAATCCTACAAAACATATTTGTCATGAAATTGTAGAAATCACGAAACCTACTGTGAAAGTAAGCAATCACGCTGTCGGTTGGGACATATCTGTACTAAATTTACCTTCCACTATTGTCAAGAAGCTAGCTTGGTAAAGTTGACTCTAAAAAGATGAACACAGCATGAAGATGCGTCCACTTTCATGTCGACGGGCCCAGATCCCAACGCAGCTGATTCTTTCAGTGACCTACGACTCTGAACCCCATGAGGTCTATAGTCGTAGGGACAGTTTCCTCTCCTGTTGTCCTTTCCAGGCTGCTTTAGACATTCCTGGCCTGGCTTTGTGCAGTTGGCAGGACTACTGTGATCAGGAGGCCTGCTGACAGACGGACATTCATTCACCTGCTGGTATCGCCTCCGGCATCTACTCCACATTCCTCAGGCAAACTGTCACACCGGGCCTTCATTACATCTCTGTCTCTCGTCCTTCACACACAGTGTAAAGTGAACTCAGGAGGAATCTCAGATGATGCTGGATGAAAGTTCCCAAAAGTGTTAAAACTGTAGTGTCCTTTCGTTCGATGTTACTCAGTTGATGTTGAAACATTCATGTTGAAACAGTGGGAAAATGAGCCTGATGAGTATATCTACACCACAACAGACACTATGTATCAGTACAAGGTAACAGGTGGCACTGCAAAATAATTATCCAATGCTGATACTCCAAATTTGATGGGGAACCCCTGACATTCATCAGATTCAGCTCATCCTGTGGGACGTTGTGATGTAATGACTGGGCTAGTTGGTAAATTATTGTAGCTGTACTGTAACAGGCTGGCCAGCCGGGAACATGATGACTCTAGTCAGTCGAAACAGCTCTCCAAGCTTCTTTCTATCTTCATGGTTCTGGTCCATTTACTCCGCCTGGCTTTTTATTCTCGGGATTCCTTTCATTTCGCGTAGAGTTATCGAAGGCGTTAGCTAGCTTGCTAAGCTTGGTCGCTAATGTAACAGTAAGTATTTTTTTAATCCAAAACGAGGGTCAAAGTATAGAAGATGTCGTTCGCTTTAAAGATTGCAAAACCTCTTTGAGGCAAATTTGTGATTTGTGACATTCAGTTTGATTGACTTGACTTAAGTCAATGCAGTTTATTTTAATGATAAAATCAAACAAAGCGAATAATTTAACTTTCTCCATTTTTGCCTCTCAAGCCCTTCATCCCCTTGAAGGTCAGAACTGTCATGATGGCTTTTTATCAGTCAGCGGCACAAATTCATGTGTGAAAGTTCACCAAAGTTGAAGTCATTACACGCAAATGTATGGATTTACTTTGACCCTTCGAGTAAATCTGCTCACCACAACGAAATGCATTACAATTCATCGAGTTTGCAAAAGTTTGGTGCGACTGGCACTTAACCCTGACCTTAACCAGAACCGTATACCGTTTTCTATACCATTTGTATCACTCTAATTCAAACTTGATCGTGACTCTATTTCAGAAACAAAGTAAATCAAGACTAAATCAGATATTCAAAATATTAAATAAATATTTTACACTTTTGTAACTATCTTAAATTAATAAGAGTATGACTTATATTTCTGTTCTACTTGAATAAATTTAGGATTTTGTTCCTTACATGTTTACTTATTTTGACAGAATTCTTGAACTAATAATCAAATAATTTACAGCGAAACTATAAAACTGCATGATTGTTTTCTGTGAGCAACATCGTCTGGTTCAGGAAACTTAACCTTGAAATAATCAATCCGTCAGTTCTGATTCATTTTATCGCTCCAGTTGTTCCAACTTCTGTTTTTGTGCACGCCCCTTGTGCCCCAATAAAGACATTCATCACTTCACAAAATACATATATTTTAAATTCAGTGACACATGACATAATTTCAGCTGCAGAGAATAAAGCGAAATTAAAGTTTTCATTTTCCCCCTCACAAAGGGTTGTTAGAAACATCTTGTTTACTTCAGATGTCACTTAAGGAAGCAGACAGAACAAAACCTCAAAAATGTTTTTCACAAACTCTTATTGTTTTACCTGAATGGCATTTGTAGATTTTCTATTTGTAAGTGACTGGAAAAGAGGAACATCCTTGCATGGGATTTAGTTCAGCATTTTCTTCCACACGACTAAATCCCCCTTGGAATTCCAAATCTTTCAGCAGCCAGGTTTCACGATAGCGGCTAACTGGTCTCCACAGATCCCTATCTACCCCTGTGGCTCAACTTGGCATAACTGTGTAGACTAAGATCAATGTGAAGTCTTACCTGCAACCTGAGCCTCAGTAGTCACATTACTGATCTATAACCAAACCCCTTTATATTGGATGCAGATCAGATTAGCTCGTGACAAATTTGAGAGAACAAATAACCACTTTGAAATAAACGATTGAGTTTGAATGATTGTCAAAGTGCAACAGACCAGTTAGCCCTTACGTTTTAATTGAAGGTTGTAAAGTGTAAAACGTAATAGAAATGGCTAATTATGTATTTATTCAAACAAATATTTGGATAAATCCCAAGATTAACCCTCCTTGTCCCACTGTCAGATAACACTCAAGGTAACACTGTTTTTTGCAGCCGCTTATTGGTTTAAGCATAAATCACATCAATAGATGTGGAGAAGGATTATGTTAGTGATCATCTCCCTCAAACAGCTGTCTCTCCATGGAGGTCAAAGGTCACGGTAAAGGCCACATAAACTTGGTCAAAGCAGAAGTTACAAGTGGAAAAAGCAGGTGATTGCAGGACGTGTGACTGTGGGACACGTTCATTGTTCTGGGCCTTTTTTTTCTGTCTTTCAGATTGAAGCAGTGACCGCAGTGATGACGGACACATCTGTTCGTAGGTGTGAGAAACCTAGTGGGCTGTTTCCTCCTTGTTGGAAACAAATGTATTGTGACACAGCAGCTTTTTCAAAGTTAAACGTTAGCTTCAAGCGTTTTCAGCATTTTGCTGATTGAACTGAATTTGTGTTTTAAAAACAATCACAATTTACTGGGTTTATAAACTAAATGTATAATTACTTTTGGTACTAGTACGACACATTTTACACACATTTAGCATTAATAAACGGTATATAAACGTATGATAAATGGTTTATAAGACACTGTGATGTGTAAGCAGATATAATTGTCTATAATGTTTTTGGCAGCAACTGCAACTCTTTCTTTGGCTACATATTAACAGAGTAAAATACAACTGTAATATTGTAAAATATGCTGACAAATACTTTACATTAATCAACCTTAATTATTGTTATTTTGTCACATAACAATATTTTTGGTATTTGTAAACTATGATTAGTATGATCCATAAATAAACAAGTTAATAGAGGTTTGTCAGCTTTAATACATCGGTGCTCTTGTTTCAATTTAGGACGCAATGTTATTTTTTGTAGATCACGCATTTTGCTTTTCCATGCTGTTCCCAATCAGTCGTTCAACTTTTCGTTATGCTCAACAATTTCCATGAATGACATAAATGTATTAAATAAAACTATTGTAACTATGTCCTATATGTTTTTTGCAATTATATACCATTATAAATTATGGATTTACAGTTTGTATAAAGGTTCTGATCAAGCTTGACTAATCTTCCTTTTTACCAGATATTTTAAATGATTATTTTGCTTAGAAACCTAACCTAGCTTGATTAACATTATATAACACCATGTAACCTTCAATAATGCATTTAGAACTTTATCCACTAACGATATTCAGAAGTTTCTGATTTAGATAAATAAACCGTATATACTTGCACCCACTGAAATACACAGACATAACTTTTCTTGTGCGTCTTTGGCCTCAGAAAATAATGATTAGGTCAATTAGCGTTTGTTCCGACCACCATGCTGTTCTTCTGCTGCTCCCCTGCTGACTTTCATCAACTGTTCTTTTCGATCGCCCCCGACTCATTTTACTGTAAGTGCAAAGATGAGCTCCAGGTGCAAACACATTTAGTTCAAAGTGAGTGTTAATGGACAGGAATCCCCCCCGGGACTGTGCTGTACACATTCCTGGGTCAGTCGCCGGCTTTCTGATTGTGGAACTGGTGTCTTGTAGTAGAGGTATAGTAAGGTCATTGTTGGTGCTAATTGAACCTTAAACAGAAGATTAATGGAGGATTCATCTTTTTATTAATTTACTGTGGTTAAGATAAAAACATCGGCTATTTAACACACAATGAAGTAAAATGAATTGCTGTGTGTGGGTTCAGCTCATCACTGAAGAACCTATAAATATGGATCTAGATTCCTGTTTCATTTCATGCGCCATATAATATTTTTATAATTTCCATCTTCAGTGATGTTTTGCCCAGTGTTTGGGTCTGATCCAGCTGCTATATCCAGCCTGTTTCCATGGGCTTCCGCTCTCCTTTAAAGACAAGTGATAGCACCGGCCTATATCAATCCACTCGCAGGATGCTTTAATCCACCATTAAGCAGATGAAATGTTGCACTGAGCCTGCGGTGCAGCAGTGACGGCAGGAGCACGTCTAAATTTTGTGCGCATACCCCTCAGACCTGACCGCAGTCATGGACACCGTGCACCAAACCATCCAGTGCAGCAGAACACAAACCTGTTCCTCCTCGGAACTGAATCCAAATGTCTCAGGTCTCAGTATCCTCTATTTATACGCTGTGTATATTTACAACGGGCCGGACGATTAGGATGCTAGCGAGTAATGAAGAGAATGTGGGGGCAATCTTCTTCGGCTATTCTAAGGAGTCAAGAAGTTTATCAGGGGTGAGACACCTTGCTGATGTAATTTCTTGTTTTCAAAGAATCTGTCAGAGCTACTTCACACATTCTGCAGGTGATCCTTTGAAAAGAAAACATATATAATCGGTTGATCTCAGGGAAATCTCAAGAGAGGAGCAAAATAAAACAATCCGAGAGAAGACAAGCAGCAAACATAACTGAGTCACGCGTACAGTCAATGCGCACACACAAGCAGCACCACACCAATATTTCTGTATCTACTATGTATTTCATTATATGTGATGCAAAGTAGTGGTAAGCTTGTGTTGGGATCCAGCCCAGCGAACACTAGTTATAAAATTGAGAAGAAATAAGAGAGTCCGTATAAATAAAAAAAGTATATAGTTCTCTTCTTGTGAAGGTATCTCCACAGCCAAGCGCACAACGTGACATGATAGTCAACTGCACAATCATTAAACATAAAAAAAGCTTGATGCAGGAAGACAAGGTTTGGGGTTTTCGTGATAATGTATCAAGATAGTGGGGAAGGTCTGAACCCAAGCAAATATCTCTGGTGTATCTGTTGGTGTCTTGAAACGTGGTTTAAATGTATTTATTAGTTATTTTCCAATGGGCTCGCAATAATTAATACATTATCTTGTTGAACTGTATGTGGAGGCAGCATTCATGCGTGTATCCGGTGAAGTAGCTCTGATGCTGCAGACCTTTACCTGCATTGGCCCTCTGGATTGTCTCCAGGGACAACCACAAACTAACAGTGACACATATCAAGTGCCCTGCACAGCTGGACTGAGCTGTCCATCAGCTGTATAATGCTTGAGATGCTCGGGAGTGAGAAGAGTTCTGGACAAGCCCAGAATGTGACGAATGATGATTAAAACGGTTTCCTTTGTAACAAGAGAACATCCATTACAGCGTCTGTCGGTGTGCTAAATTGAGGAATGTTGAAATGATTTAAGTTCACTTAGTCATTTCCTCACCAATTGCATCATGTTTGAAGTCATATGAATCATTTCATATTTAATTTTTTGTAGTATTTATTTTATTGTTGAGCTTTTGGACGATATAGCTCTGTAAAGACGAGTGGACCTGCAGATTGGGGTGATGATTGCCACACTGTCTTATTCTTGTCATTTAATACATTGCTATTGTGAAAATATTGCCACAGTCATCACTTATCATCCCAAGGGGCACATGGATGTCATTACATTTAATGGCAATCCATTCAACAGTTGACATTTCAGTCTGGACCAAACTGGAGGACTAATTCATCCCCAGAGCTCAAAAGACATAGCCACATTATTGATGTGCTGAAAACATGACACATTATGACGAATGTGAAATTAAAAAAAGAAAAAGACAACACATATATTTAAGGACTGTATTTTAGGACCTTTCTACAGAGCTTAACATTATTAAGTTATGGAGATCTGGATCTGAATGTGGCTTAATCTTGACCGACGTAACAACTGCACCAAGAGGAA
Organism: Melanostigma gelatinosum; assembly: GCF_949748355.1. Taxonomy (NCBI): domain Eukaryota; kingdom Metazoa; phylum Chordata; class Actinopteri; order Perciformes; family Zoarcidae; genus Melanostigma; species Melanostigma gelatinosum. The sequence continues at coordinate 19,443,231 of NC_136644.1, read as the reverse complement.
AGAAAGCAAATCCTGTCCTCTCCCTGTGTGGCTGTGAGGGATACAGGGATGGGATCCACTTGGGCTTTGTTTTCCATCTATCATGAGGTTGTTACTGCCTGCTGTCATCATTGGCTGCCCCCTGGATGAAGAGTTAATCCACGGGCAGCGGGGTTTGGCTTCGACCCAACTTCACTCTCTGTTTACCTTAGACGCTCAAAAAAGGCATGTCGTCTCTTTGATATCTAAACCGGACAAAGTCAAACTCGTGGCTTAATGAATGCCATGCTGCAGCTCGAGGACAGATGCATTTAGTAGCTGTTTTCTTTTCCATATCAACGATCACCTACTGCTGATTTCTCATTTTAATTTCTCATACGTTCAGGAATCAACATTTGCATTTTCTCTTTTAAAAGACATTTTTTATTCAAGATTGATATCTGAATATTTAAATCCACGGGTCTTGATATTTTGCAACGCACTTCTTCGATATTGTGAGTGAAACCACGGAGTAACAGGGTATAAAAAGCTGGGTGTGTTTGTTTCTATAGTTACAGACTGCGGTGTGTGTGTCCCTGTTTTTATTCTGGGCAAGATTTATTTCGGGGATGCAATGAAAAGTGTGATACAGAATGCCTGGATGCATATGGCATGTCTGCTATTTGGCCCACACTTCAGGGAAGGTTGCTGAGTGTTCACAGTGTTGTCCTCAAAGCATTATGTCCACGTCCAATAAACAGAGAAACGTTCACAGAATAATGATTCAAATTGTTATAGTAACTATCAAATTAGACTTCTTGTATTCATTGTGTAATTAAAGGTATCCTAAAGATTTTCAATCTTGCTCTCTTGGGTTTAGAGATGAATTGATCATAAGCACTTTTCATCTGTGCTAAACATATTCATCCATTAAAAAACGTAACTGTATATAAGATGTATCCTGCTATGCAGTATTATAGCATCACTGACATAAGTGACAACAAAACTTTCAAAAGTTTTCAAAAAAATCAACCGTCACAGTTGAAAGAAATGTTGAGCAATGCACACGGATCACTTCATCAAGTGTCATGCCCAACTCAAAAGATGATCCATAAAAGGCTACTCGGTATTTTTATCTTAACATGACCTTGTGCACCGTATTGAGTACACATTCTCACATTCTCACTCACACACAGTATGACTGCTTGCTTTCTCCATACTGTGCTGTGTCAGTATTGCTGCAGTAAAATTCTATTTGATGTAATTTCTGGGATATCCGACATTGGACACTGCATGGTTTAGGTCTGATATGAAGTGATGGCCTTACTACCAGGGACCAACGTGGACCTGTCGATAGAGAACTCATATACCTCAAGTATCTGAGCAGTATTTTGAGCTGTGTTGTCCTCTCTCTGTGTGTGAGACCAAACAGTGTCTACACACCTGTCCTGCCAGCTGATGTCAGGTTATAGTCTCTCTGTGTGGGACTAATGACCACTCCGGTGCCGAGGTGTCCCACCGACTCGACCCCAGAGGCACTCGTGAGAAGAACACAAAAACCTTTGGAGGATCATTTCACACAGGTCATGTGCATTTTTTAGATTACGCTGACGCTGATAATAAACGTAAATTTATTTTGTTTATCGAAGCCTATAAGTCAAATACACAATATATTGCGTTATTTACATTCAAACTTCTTTTCAATATAGAAAAAACAAGAAAAATCATCGGCAATAGTTAAATTACAAGTTGAGAGAGCTTTAGTTGTGCGCTGCAGAATGGTTCCCCAGTATACAGAAATAGTTCTCGGATGCCAGATTTAAACTTGACATAGAGACTTTGATGTTACTGCAAGTAGTGATTGGTCACTTCATTCACATAGTTCCCACTCCCTTCATTGCGCTCTGAAGTGTGTGGAATCACACAGGTCAATGATGATACATTAGAGAATAGCAGACTTTAACGTCAATTTTATTCCACTTGTAGAAATACTTGACCAGAATCAATGGCAGTTTGCTGAATTTATTCATCTTAAGTGTATAGCATTTGCCCATTAGAGGGCACAGGCCCTATGCATTCCAAAAAAATCCAACATAAGTTTTCTTTACAATTAAATTCTAATGTAAATAATAATTTTCAAAGGTAACCTTAAAAAAATCAAGAAACTTGATTACCGAAACTCTGTTGACATATTTTTTTTGTTTTGATTCATTTAGAAATGAAGAAGGAGGAGAATAGGAAAATACCACAAAAGCATAGCTGTTGCCCAAATCTATACAACGTAAATATAAATTGTCAAATTTGTTAAAACTTGTGACAGTGTATTTGATCACACAGACTCCACTGAATTAGGTTAGTTTTTGCACTGGATTTTATCCCCCACCTTTTTCGGTGAGAGAAGGGGAGAAGGGTGGGTGTTGGTTGGGGGGGAGCACTTTCACAGCTTGTCCAATGGTCTTTCTTAAATTAGCCATGGGGGCAGGAGGCTCCCTCCCTGCGCTGACAGAAGGAAGGGCCTGCGCCTGTCACTGTCTACTGTTTCATTCTTACCTGCACAGCCTTGCAGCATTCACCACACTTGTGTCTCTGTGTGGCCACGAACAGAGAGAGACACAGAGGACACACTCAGAGGCCCAAACCAACGCAGAGAGTTTTCTTTTTTGATGCTTTTTCCCCACTTGGGACAGCCTGCTACTGCTGACTTGTAAGATAAATTGCAAGGCAACTGGCAGTGGATATGGCTGGTTGTCTGCAAAGTTCCCCACTTTGTCAAAAGTGGGCAGTTTTAAGATGCCTGCTTGTGACATTTTCTCTCAGCTTCTGTTTCGCCTCGGTAGACGCAGAGCCGTTTGACCAAGCTCACCTTTATCACTACAGATCTGGACCTAATGAAGACAACATCATTATCGCTAACAATGGGATCAGGGTGCCTTTAGGGAAGTCTGTGTTTCTGGACCCTGTGAGTGACCTGGTAACAGAAGTGCAGCCTGGTGACCGCTGCCACATAACAGTTTTGGACAATGACCCGCTGGCCCAGAAACCTGGGATACTGACCCCTAAAAAGTTCCCCTGTTCATTCGGACCAGATGAAGTGAAATACACTCATTTCGGATCTCGGAGCCCCAGCAAGGATCGTGTGAAGCTGCAGCTTCGTTATGACTCCCAGACGGACACAGTTATCATTCCTTTCATGCTGGAAGTGGAAGTGGTTTTCCAGCAGCTTGAGATCCTCACCAGGAACATGCCCCTTAATGTTGAAAAGCTCAGTGGTGACAGCAACCCTATTGACAAAAAGGGTCTGGAGTTTTCCTTTGAGGACGGTGTCACACAGTGTAAGATGGCCACTCTGGTCGGCGCAGGAGGACTTCCCAGGTATGGCACTCTTTTAAATAACCCCTCAAATGGCCAAATGGTTGACTGTGATGAGTTTGTGAAACAAGACATTCGCTACAAGCACACAGCTAAAACAAACTCACCAAACAGAGACTATATTCCAATGATGGTAGAGCTGCAGGATAATAAAGGCAACATCATAATGCAAGAGCATTTCCAAATGATGGTTAGAATCAGAGAGGGTGCAGAGAATACCGCTCCTAAACCGAGCTTTGTAGCCATGATGATGATGGAAGTTGATCAGTTTGTGATGACAGCTATTACAAATGACATGCTGGCTGCTGAAGATGTTGAATCTGACCCCGATGATTTAATCTTTAACATTACTACACTGCTGAGCCCTCAGCAGGGCTATATCATCAGCACAGATGATCAGAACCTGCCTATCACCTCTTTCTATCAGAGAGACATCAAAGATCTTAAAATAGCATATAAGCCACCCTCAGATGACTCAGAGGTAGAGAGGATTTTCCAGCTGGAGTTTGAAATTATAGACACCGATGGTGCTTTGTCTGATACATTTTCTTTTATGATTGTGGTGAAGCCTATGAATACCTTGGCTCCTGTGGCGACCAAAAATACAGGGCAGCTATTGTTTGAAGGGCAGTCCAGAGCTCTCTCCAGCTCCCAGAATTTAGAGATTAGTGATGAGGACAACCTGGAAGATGTGAGAATAACTGTTGTTGATGGCTTAAAGCATGGAGTCCTAACCGTGTTCGGAGCGCGCAGGAAATTCTTTACACCTGCCGATCTAGACGCCGGCATTGTGGTGTACCAGCATGACGGCAGCGATACCTATAGCGACAACATTATTTTTAGAATGACTGATGGCAGTAATGATGTGGAGTTTTTGTTCCCTATCACTATTGCTCCCACTGATGATGAGCCGCCTATCATCAATGCTAACACCGGTCTGATACTATTCAAGAATGAAGTCATGCAGATCTCTCCCTTCATCCTGAGCGCCACAGATATTGATTCAGAAGACTCCACCATGAAGTTTATCTTGGAGGCGCCCTACTCAACTGTAGGGGAGCTCCTGCTGAGGCAAGCGGAGCCTCCCTCTGACCCGTCTCTCTGGAAGTTCAGCGAGACAGATGAGATGTTTGAGCAGGTGGTAACTGAATGGTTTCAGCAGGATATTATGGATGGAAAACTGTTCTACCATCACGTCGGTCACCATAGCATTACCACTGTGATTGATCAGTTTGTGTTCCGGGTCCAAGATGACAACGACCCTCCCAATCAATCTGGGGAACATATGTTTATCATCAAAATCCATCCTGTTGATGACCTTGCCCCAGAGCTTTTTCCAGGCACCATCCTTCACATGACAGTCCAGGAGTACGAGCTAACATACTTCAAGAAGAAGTTCTTGTGTTACACTGATCTAGATTCAGATGACAGGGACCTGAAGTACACCATCAGTAAGCCCCCAACTGACACAGATGAGAACAATCCAGCCCCCTTAGGTGAAATTGTACTGACTGACAGCCCAGAGACTGTAATTACAGAGTTCACACAGGCCCAGGTTAATCACCACAAAGTAGCTTACATGCCCCCAGACCAGGAGCTGGGCATTACTCCAAAAGTGGCTCAGTTCACCTTCATTGTGGAAGACACTGCTGGTAACACATTAGATGGACTATTCACCATTTTCCTACAGCCAGTGGACAACAAACCGCCACTTATCACCAACACAGGGTTCACTGTTATGGAAAGAAGTACATATATCATCACTAGGAAAGAGCTGCACGCCACAGACACAGATACAGATGATGAAAATATCATATTCACTGTGACCCAGATTCCTCGGTACGGGCTGCTGCAGTATCTGGGGATCGACATGGAAAATGAAGAAACATTTGTACTCGAAGACATTGCAAATGGTCACCTAACTTACATCCACGGTGGAGAGGAATCCCACAATGATGTCATCAAGATTGATGTCAGTGACGGTTTTCATGAGGTACCCATCACCATTAAAATCACTGTTGAGCCAGTTGATGACAAGACCCCCACGATCATGCTCCCAGCCGGTCTGCTCGGGGCAGCCATTGATGTACTGGAGAACGGAGCCACAGAGATTACAAGTAATGTCATTCAGGGCCGTGATGAAGACACAGATGACCTCATCCTCACTTTCATTGTTGAGGAGCCTCCCAGGCTGGGGGAAATCCTAGTTAACGGTGCTCCCGCCGAGAGATTCACCCAGGAAGACATCATCAATGGGGCAGTGGTGTATGCACACACATCCGGTGAAATCGGACCAGTCAAAGAATACGACTCCTTCAGTCTTACTCTATCTGATTTGTCAGAGCAGTGGGTTGTTGGCGGCAACAAGGTCCAAGGAGTGACAGTTCACGTCACCATCCTTCCTATTGACAGCATTCCACCTATTGTCAGTGTTGGAGAGCAATTTGTTGGACTGGAAGGGGAGAAGAATGTCATTACTCTGGACCACATCCAAACTGAGGATATCGACACTGACAATGATGATATCCTTTGCACCATCATTGTCCAACCAACATCTGGGTATGTCGAAAACATCTCCCCAGCTCCAGGCTCTGAAAAATCCAGGACTGGGACAGCCATCACTGCCTTTAACATTAAAGACGTTGCCCTCGGCCATATCTTCTATGTCCAAAGCATCCATAAAGGAGTTGAACCCGTGGAAGATCGTTTCACCTTCCGTTGCTCGGACGGTATTAATTTCTCTGAACGCCACTTCTTCCCTATAGTCATCATTCCAGCCAATGACGAGAAGCCGGAGATTTTCATCCGCGAGTTTTTGGTAATGGAGGGCATGAGTCTGATCATTGACACACCGATTCTGAACGCAGCTGATGCTGACATCCCTGGGGATGAGCTGCACTTTGAGATCATCAAAAACCCCAAACACGGTACGATAGTGCAGCAGCTCAGCACTGGCACCATCCCCGTGGAAACATTCAACTTGGAACAGATCAAAGAGGCATCCAACATTGTCTATGAACACGATGACTCAGAGACCAAAGAGGACAGCTTTGAGATCAGACTCTCAGATGGGAAACATACAGTGGAGAAAACAGTTCTTATCATGGTTATTCCTGTTGATGATGAGACACCAAGGATGGCTATAAATGATGGCCTTGATGTTGAGATTGGAGAGACAAAAGTCATCAGCAACCGGGTTTTGAAAGCCACAGATCTCGACTCTGAAGATAAAGAGCTAACATATGTTGTGCGTTACGGCCCAGGCCAGGGCTACCTTCAGCGTATCAGTAAGTTTGGTAATGTTTTAGGTAATATCACCCTCGGGATGAACTTCACACAAGACGAAATTGACAAACAGCTCATCCAGTATGTTCACACAGGCCAGGAAGGAATCCGTGACCTGCTGAAGTTTGACGTCACAGATGGCATCAATCCCCTTATTGACCGTTACTTTTACATCAACATCGGAAGCATTGACATGGTCTTTCCAGATGTTATCAACAAAGGTGTGACTCTCAAAGAAGGAGGAAGAGTAACTCTTACCACTGACCTCCTCAGCACTACTGACATTAACAGTCCTGATGAATTCCTCAGCTTTAGCATCACAAGAGCACCTAGTAGAGGCCACTTAGAAAACACTGACCACCCAGGTGTTCCCATTTCTACCTTCACTCAACTGCAGCTTGCTGGCAACAAGGTCTACTACATCCACACCTCTGATGATGAGATGAAAATGGACAGCTTTGAATTTGAGGTGACAGATGGTTACAATCCTGTCTTCCGTACCTTCAGAGTGTCCATCACTGACGTAGATAATAAGAAACCTGTCTTGACTATTAGCAAACTGGTTGTGGAAGAGGGAGAAACCAAGCTCATCACACCGTTTGAGTTGACAGCTGAGGATCGGGATACCCCAGACAAGCTATTGCGATTCATAGTCACCCAGGTGCCAGTGCACGGGCAGCTGATTTTCAACAATACCAAACCAATCACAGTCTTTTCCAAGCAGGACCTAAACGAGAACCTTATCAGCTATAAGCACGATGGCACTGAGTCCAACGAAGACAGCTTCTCCTTCACTGTCACAGATGGCACTCATACTGATTTTTATGTCTTTCCTGACACTGTATATGAGACACGCAAGCCTCAGATGATGACCATTCACATCAACACTGTGGACAACGGTGTGCCCCAGATTGTGGTTAACAAAGCTGCTGCCTCACTGAAGGTCCTCCAAACAAGCCACCTGGGCTTCGTGATCACCAGCAAGGCCCTTCGATCAGAGGACCGTGACAGTTCCCAGAAGGTCCTGAAATACATTGTGTCTGAGGTTCCTCTGCATGGCTTCATCATGAACACTGCCCTGGGCAACGACAGCATCAAGACCTTCTCACAAGGTAAGACAATGTAACACTATTTCATCTTAGAGTTTTAAAATGTAATATGCAATGAATTATATGACCATATGTAATATTAAAGAGGTCCATTATGATCTGAGTCTGCAGTAATCCTCAGTTCTACAAAGCATTTTAGCATTTTTCACTCAATGTTTTGGTTTCATGGCCCACTGTTTTGGTTCACTCTTACTTCTCTCACCTCGTTTCCAGCTATAGCAGGCAGCTGTATTCAGCGATTAGAGCTTTAGTAAAGCTCATAACATAATCTAGCATTTAGCATTTAGCAGCTAAAGAGTCAGATATTTCCTTCAGGAGTTGGTGGAGACCAAAACAGAGCTATAAAGAGAGGGAATATTGGACTGAAACACTATATTAGGATATAATGTCAATGTTGTCAATGCCAAAATAATAATTTAATATTGTTCAAGGTTCATGATCATGCAACCCTAATATGGAGTAATCTTTTTCTGTCATAATACAAAATAATGAATTATTGATGAACAATATAAGGTTTTTCTAAAAAAGTGTAAATTGTAGATAACTATGTACCGGTAGCAATACATTAGTGAAGATATTGTAATAAAACAAAAATAACAACTGATTGTAATACTACTACCAATAATGATACTAATAAGACCAAAATAAATAATGGTAATAATCATAATCATAATAATAACTGTATGTTGTATTTTTGTAATAGATATTTCTAACTAATAAGATATTTAAACTTTGATTAAAACCATGTCTCCTGTGGCCCATATCACTTTAATTGTAAGTAAAACCTTGTAAAAATGGCTTAGTTGTCACAGTTATCTCACCGAACGTTTTCAGCTAACACTATTGTCATACCAACAGCTGATATTGATGACATGAAGATCTGTTACGTGCTGTTGGATGGGAGCAACGCCACAAGTGATATCTTCTACTTCACTGTTGAAGACAACGGTAGGAATCCTTTAATATCTCATACTTGTGTGCACTAACACCAAATTGGGGCCCATTACTGAGGAACCGTTTGCTCGAGGGCTGTCCTCAGACTTTATCTGTCTTTTAATAGCTTCTTAAAATTGATACTTCCTGCTCTCTGTCAATCTCCCAACTGTTTGCATCACAAAGACTTAAGGCAGTTGGCCATGACTGACACTCAGTATAGTGCCGCCATCTCTGTAAGCCTCACTGGAAATGGGTTGCAGGTTTAAAGGACAGGGGTCAGAGGGGACTTCAGCCACCGACTGTGGGTTCGTAAAAGTGAAAGAGATGGGACTACCTCATGCTCTAAACTTTATTGCTATGGAACAATGGGATCCTTTTCCCCAGGGCACGTTTCTTAGTTTTCAAATCACCCCCTTTCATGCTGTTCTTGCAGTGACACTGTAAAATGTGTAACGGTATGCATGATGAGCTTTTCAGTTTAGACTTTCTTCCTGGAATTAGTCTGTTTCGGTTTGGCCTCGAAAACGTACCATAGTGTGTGTGAATGGTTTCAAAAATGTTTTAAAAGCAAAAATATTTTGTGTATGTTACGAGTGTAGGAATACTGGGAATTTCTGTGTAATCCATTCAATGCATTTAATAGAATTTAAATGAAGAGATTATGTTTTCCAGTCTCTATTTGTTGCTTTACAAGCCAACAACATTCAATAGGGACCTTTACATTTCAAATTCCATTGCTCATCTTACTCGGGCACTCCACTCATACACTTTGGTTTTCATTAACTCTTGTATTCCCCAAATATTATATTTCCTTATAGCCCCCAGTTATATGAGCCTTATTTTTAGAATATTATCAATGTCTACGGGTATAACATGACAGTCTAGTTGTCTTCTCATTTAACACACCTGTTAACATTTAACACATCTGTTCTCATCCTGTTTAACCCACAGAATTCTCTCAAATGAACTAAATATACATGGAACAGACATGACGATATACTTTATAGCCTCTGTGGCCTGTCACCTCTAACTTTCACATCGAGTTACATGAACAGCATTATAAATTTAGCAAATGCAAAACAATAAAAATGCAACAGGTGGCTTTTGCGTTAAGTATCAGCTATAAAATACAAAGCAAGATTTGGAAATGCAATGCAGCAGGGAAAGTTGAGTCTATAATTATGCTGGATTGAGAGCCGTGTTGGTGATAATACCACCATCACCATCAGGGCCATTGAGAAGGCCGGACTGGGAGGATGTTTCTTTTTGTCAAATGACTGTCTTTTTGTCCGCAAAGTGAAGCCTCTTATTAGCCTCAACTGGTTCCCAGTAATTAACTTTTTCCCCAAGACTTCAAGTGAAGTAGGTGATAATTTATTTTGAATCAGGGTCAGCAGCTCTGACATTGATTTCAATAGATAACACAGCCATTATTATTCTTTGTTCTACAATGTTTCTCTATACTAATTTTGGACCTATTCATCTGCCTGAAGCAAAGCTGGTTAGCTTTTCTGTTTTAAGTGGAGGTTTAACCACAGGAAGGAAATGCAAAGTCTTCAATTAGCTCAACAGTCCTTTTTCTGTTTGCTTTCATACATTGTTTAAGCTTCCAGCCAACTCAGCTGAACCAGGTGCAGCAGTGCAGGCTGTGACATAAAACAAAAGCGTGTTTCTGCATGACCACGGGTCACATGTAAAGGCCACAGACAGCTCACGCCACAATGTTCATGTAATTAATAGCAGACACATATATAATTCCACATAAAAGATAAACTGGTTAGCATGTGCTCAGCTGCACGCACATACATAGCCACACACGCACAAACAAATACACGGGCACACCCGGAAAAAGATCAAGTAACAGATAAAAGCGATTCAAGCCAACTGGTGAACTGTTGAGGGGGCGACTCCTGGGGGACGTGGTGTTTCCCTGGACATGTAGGGACATGAAGGTGGAGAGCACACTGATGGTCAGCCTATCTGCTCATAAATCTAAGTAGGTGAGCTGTTTGTGTGGGAAGCAGACCGCCCGGTCATTAGAGATTTGCACCCAAGATAATCCCCTGCAACTGGTCCCTGTCAGCACTCCCGTTGCTAATCTTAACATTCGAATGGAACTAAATTACTTCTTTTTCAAAGTTGGAAATAAATCTTTGCTCAAACACCATGAAAAGATCACAATTCAGAATTCAAAAGTTTGGAATTCATCCCAAAAAATCTTCAATCAATTTCTCCATTGTTCAGGATCTTTTTGGAAACACACTCAGTGATTAGTTTGACAAAGACAGACAGAAGATTAAACTTGTGCTTTATCCAAACGTGCCAAAATGATCTTATGGCATGTAAACCTCCCCCATACACAGCCATGTTTTACCTTGAATTGCCTAATCATTCTGTTTCCTTGACATTTAGCATTTTCAAAACTATCCTGCTTCGTAAGTTCTTATGTTTAACACAGTTTGAGTGTGACCTCGCTTCAAGAAATAACCCTCAGAGGCACTGATATGGCAGCTGCTTAAGGGTCTTAGCAGCCTTTAAAAGGTACCTGCCACTACATGCACTGCACTGATGCTTCTTCACAAGACAAGAATACACACACAAATAAACACAGTCCCGATCATTAACACATCCTCATGGAGTAGTGTAGCAGTTTGGCATACCTTATAAGGCTCAAATGTTGCATGTTACGTGTCTGTTTCTGCAACTGTGTATATGTATGTGCAGATACATCAAGATCTTAATCTTCGAGGCTTGAAAGTGCTGTGTCTGGAGTAGCAATAGTTTGTGTGTGTGTGTGTGTGTGTGTGTGTGTGTGTGTGCGTGGCCATGCACAACTAAAGTGTGTCTTAGTGAAAGGTCAGGAGTGTGCATTGAGTGTCGCATCAAGAGACCTGCTGGTCAGCGGTTACATTCCACACTCTGAGGAGAAAGTCTGTGTATTCTTATCAAGTCAGGACAAATGAAGAAGGCTTTTTGGCCGATCACCTCTTTGCAGAAATGTGTCGGAGGTGCACAAATCATTCACGTGAGAAAAGCAGAAAAACTGGAGGGAGCTGCAATGCGGATTGCGGTGTTTGCGCACATATATGTGGGTTGTGTATGACTAAATGAGTGAATTAAGTCAAACATATCCTCCCATTGTGCACTGGAATATATAGACTATATAGAACGAATAAACTATCCATTCACAGATGCTTATTTTATAAATCGTTAAAAATATTTATTGTATCATAACTTGCAACAATTTAAGCATTATGTTGGTAGGGAAAATCTTGATGTTGATTTTGCAACCTTCTATGTAAAGTCCATCATTTTAGTCGCATTTTACAATTTCTTAAGAAGCTTATACATGTAATGACCCACATCTCAGCTTCACAACTTCTGCGTGAAAGCTGGAGAGATGAAGAGACATTGATTGATTAATGGGCTGAACAGGGGGTGGGAGGGGGGGGGGGTTGCTTCATCTTGTGAAGCAGATCTTGTTGCGTTGTCTTCATTTGACAGTAGATGTGATTTTCAACAATGATTTTTTTTAAAAGCTGCATCATTTTACAAAATGTTTTACCTGATAGGAAAGCAGATAGATTCTCTCAAAACAGCTCTGGAAACAAATTCAACTGTCTTGTCCTGTGGCAGTGAGCTCAAATACAAACTGCAGTTCAACTTGGGTCATTCCTTCTGTCTGCCGGGAATTTCTATTGGAAAAGCAATAACCTACATGGAAGTGAGCAGGTCAGAAACTCCCTACAGCCATTCAAAAGTGTGGGACACTGAGGCAATAAATACTTGCTTTTACAAGTAGTACTCAGCTCACATTTGTCCTTGTCCATCACGCATGTCCCAGTGAGCCACAGGCTAAGAGAAGAAACTCTTATTTACCGTCGGACGTGTTGAGACGTTGGTAGGTTTCTGTTCATTTCTTAGTCTAAGGACTAGCATCATATTTATGTCAGATCTTTAGACTTTGTCTTCGGTCTCCAGAAACACTGCCTCTGCTTGCCAATCTTATAGGTACAAGATTGCCTCAAATTTCATCGCAGTACTAATCAAACTCAAGAGATTAACAGACGAGAATAAAGAGAACAGAGCCCCCACATTCAGATAAGTTGACTCTGCCTCTCCTCTGTGCTTTTTCCAACAACAACAATATAGTCTTCCAGCTCTGGAGAGAAATCATAGACCCGAGTGGGTTGAGTGTTATGTGATCATTCAGGGCCGGGAGAGGAATGCACTTCCTTGGAGACTCCAGACTCCAGCGCCACAGTCAGAGCAAGGCCTGGAAGTAAAGTGGTATCCCGAGCAGACAGGTGTGTGCGTGAGAGGGAAGGGTCCAGGGGGATCCCCTTTCAAAGCCCTCCGTCACCCCACTCTCAGCTCCGCAGAAATCCAACCCAATCTCAGATAGCCCGATAACCTGCAGACTTCCACCGCAGAGGTGCCTCATCCGGTGGGGCACTTCCTCAGAGGGGATCGAAAAATGAACGAAAACGTTATGTTACGTTGAATGTTTGTCTGTTGGATTTTCTTCCGTACAGTTGGTGTACTCTGTTATACAGCAGGACTGCATGCAGCCCTACTTCCTAACTGTGTTTTGGGATCTTACATGTCACCCGTGTCAACAGTCACCAGGAGATTTACTGGCTAATGGTGCCACGGTCAAGGCCCCCTGTGACTAGAATTCCAACACACCCCACTCTGTTGTCACTCTCCCTCCTTCCCCTCCTCTAAGACCCCTTCATGGTTTTACTATTCTTTTTCTATATCGTGTTCATCTTTTTGACTTCTTCTCTATTTCATTCCCCTTTCTTTCCTCTCAGGTTTCCCCCAATATCCCTTTCAATGAGCCATAGTTTGACCTTGTTCACTGCTTTTCTTTCTCTTTTTGTCCTTTTTCTTCAGCCTTGATTTATGGTGCTTGGAGGGCTGGAATGGTGGAGAGTTATGATCTATGGCTACTGCGGTTATTCTTATCTGCTCTCATATGGCAATGCTGTCGCTGCCCCTAGCCAAGCCGTCGTTGACTCGCACGCCTCTCCTTGTCCTTTTCTTTTTAGCCATGCTAGCGGCGTGGCTCTAAGGGACGGCAATGTCGGTCTGTCAGATTGTCTTGACGGTTCACCACTTTTGGATTCGATTTTTTACAGACATTCATGTTGACCAGAGGACGTAGCTCTCTGATTTTGGTGATACCATGACCCTTCGTCTTGCGCCACCATGAGGTTGACATTTGTTTTTTACTGAAATGCCTTCAACAACTATTTGATGGATTGTTATGAAATGATGAATTCTAATATCTTTGGTAATTTCTTAACTTTTCATGTAGTGCCAGTAGGTGTAAATTTAAACTTCAATAACTCGGGTTTATGACCCAATACTACCAGAACTAAAGACTTTTCCATCAGCATCAGCTGTAGGCACTTACCTGCAGATGTAAGCATGCTAATACGCTGAACTAAGATGGGCAACATGATAAACATAACACTTGCTATAACGTCAGCATGTTAGTATTGTCAATAGGAGCATGGTAACATGCTGACGTGTACCCAAAGCTGCTTTTCTTGCATCTTTGTTCATCATTCTGCACATAATAGTTTGACAAAAGCTGTATATTCCCAGTACCACATCTGTTATGTGATTAGATGTTGCTAGCATCTGTGTCACCATGTCAAGTATATGGCAAGCAACGGTCAAAGGTGTGACTCTCAGGCCCTGTCAAATTATGATTTGTAACATCCTGCGAAGATAAATTCACTGTCATGAAACGAAGCAGCAATCGAGCCACTGTGATGTGTCGATTTACAGCATATGCTGCTGCGGTGCTGAAGGAATGATAAGAGTTATTAATACATATAATCATGCAGCATTCCTAACATGGATTCCTTGGAAAGCAGAGAGGAAGCTATAGCTTTCACTATTTGAAAAATGTCTTCTTCTACACTTATTAAGATGTTGAAGAATCTAAATAAAGAAACATTCATCTGAATCCATCTCCATGATCTAATAAACAGTATACTTTTAAAGACAGTGACATTTAAATACGCAGCATAGCTGACTGGAACCTCCGCAGTATTTATATCAACAGGATGATTAATGAGGAAATGTAATAATGGCGATGCTTGTCACCTGATGAGGATATTCTTGGAAGCTTGCTCCTCCTTGCATCATGCTGGTGGATGTTAAAGCCTCATATTGACCTTCCTCTCCAGTTATATCCCCCTGCATCTATGTATGGTGCACGCAACACCGCTGTGTAAATATGAGCTGATGAAGAATGTGCTGTCAAAGGACACAGGTGCAGGGGAAAACTCAGGCTATAATGTCCCGTGTATGACTTGATATTTAGTTTTTTTGCTGAGGCAGGATATTGGATACTTGAAATGTTATGAAGAACACTCTTTCGCTGAGTCATTCTGCCACGCTACATCCAAAATATTTCACAATTGTACAGCTTTGTGTTTTCTGACACTGACTTTTAGAATTTGAGTTAAATACTGCATCAAAATACCTACATGTGGCACATTGTAACAGGCCACTATGTGACATACTGTACTGAAATAAGTCAAGCAGCTTCTAGTGAAGGTTTGAGAGGATCCAGTTGCTTTCAGACCCTGAAGCAGGAAAACATTACACTTCTTTAATATGCATTACCTGTCAGGGTTAGGGTCAGTCAGTGATTAGCATCAATCACATGGAAACTAACCTAACCTTTACATCCCAGCAGAAGTTATGTTGTTTGTCAGTTTGAAAAGCTCATGGAAATGTGAGCTGCGCCAGGCAGCTACTGTATGTATTGGATTTGATAGCCAGTCTAATATAGAATGTGCCATAAAAAATGTCATAAATTAGACCATCCATCATGTCCAAAATCTGATTGACTTTCATGTGTGCAACTATTTTTTTGCAGGCTTTTAACTCGTCTATTTTGAGAACATTGAAACCGTGTTCATTTCTGTCAGCAGCACTCTGTCTGGGTGCTCTAGTTGTTAAAGGATAACTCTACTGGGAAGTCTGGCTTCTTGGGTATTTCTTGATTTTCTTGAGACTCTTGCCAGCTCCAGCCTCAGTGTCTGACAGCATGTACAAAAGAAGTCAGAGAAAGGGAGCTTCCCCTCTCTAACACTGGTGTGAACAATGTGGAGGCAGGCAGGGAGGCATGCCATGGTGGTGGATCTGGCCCACCCAGACTGTGGCCTGCTGTCCCTCTCCGTTGTC
Source organism: Melanostigma gelatinosum (assembly GCF_949748355.1). Classification (NCBI taxonomy): domain Eukaryota; kingdom Metazoa; phylum Chordata; class Actinopteri; order Perciformes; family Zoarcidae; genus Melanostigma; species Melanostigma gelatinosum. Next base: position 19,427,362 of record NC_136644.1, on the reverse strand, counting down.
CGTCCCCTCAGCGAACACAAAGCCGACACAGGGAGGAAGGGGAAGATGGGGGGGGGGTTTGTGGAGTACAGCTGTCACTCTGCTCCACATAATCTGGGAGTCTGGCGGGACGGAGAAGAGCGATAGATCGACGGACAAAGACAGGGAGACAGAGCGAGATCTTTGCTTCAGCCATAAAACTGCTGAAATGGTTTTGGCTCCATCTGAGTTTCTGTTACCATGTGACTTTGTTTGAGGTAACAGTGAACGATACATTACATTCATTCGGAAGGCCGAGGAAGAATTTGACATGAAAAAAACAGGACATGAAACTGGTGTTTTGAACAACAATGCAGTGGTTATTCTGGATAATACTAACCACCTGTAGCGCTTGTACAGCGAAGAAACAGCACCTGTTGACCACACAGTGTAATAACCCCACTGAGTAGATGTTACTTATTCACTTGTCTCCTCAGTCTTGTTGGCTAAAATGTGGTGAAGGCATTCACTCAGTTCTGAAGATTATTTGCGTATTAACAAAAACAGGAAACATTATTTGAGATTGTAGATGTGGCTGAAAGCTCAGGAACATTTCCAGTAAGAGATCCTGTGCTCATAACTTGTTTTCTGTCTTTGTTACAAATAAATTACAGGCAATTAAACGTCAAGAACAATGTGTCATACGATGGCCATTTGTGCAATCCCTTTGCGGCATTTCACATAATGTCATGTTACACCTGTGCCTCTTGTTCACATATCAGGCAGCACTTTTTACAGTCATCGGTTCACTACCTGAGTCAATCTGGTCAGTGTTTATATTATTCTTCACAATATTTTTGACTCTTTATAATACAAATATAACTAAACTAAAATTAGTAAGATATCTAAATATAGGACAAAACATGTACATCAACACAACAATGAGAAACGAGTGCTACAGTATTCTGAATCTCTTAAAATCCACTGTTTATGTGTGCTCTTATCGGAGTCTGTTATTCAGCACAATACAGTCCATGAAATACGAGTGCAAACGCGGTGTTCTTTTCTCATTCATAAAAACTCCATTGTTTTACTCTTTGTAGCGAAGCGGAAACCTAAAGCTGCCTGATTGCTTGACGCCAAAACAGAGGCAGCTTTTTGTCTCTGCCGTGTTCATTTGATAATCCTCGTTGATAGCCACCGACTAAGCTTCTCCTCATATCAGCTCCACATAGGGCCGGCTGCCAGGACAATCTCTCTCCGGCACTGAAACACTCTGATAATTGAAGTTTGTCAAAGACTTTATTCTTTTTCGGTTTGGAACTGGACATCAGTTCCAAGGAGTTTTCTGAGTGAGATGAGGATTTGATTTCTTCTTGGTTTAACAGGTTCAGAACACATGAAGCAGTGCAGATTGAGCATAAATTGTACAGTTAATGTGTACAGTTGTTTCTGCACAGAAGACTACAAAGTCAGATTGAATGTTTTTTCAATGTATTATTTGTAGTATTATAGTTGTTTTATGCACTGTATAAACAACTCAAGAATCTGGGGCGACATGATCCGTGTTTCCTGTATTTTTAGCCGTGACTGTTGGAAACTTGAGCATGAAGCCTGGTGGATGGAAGCCGTGCCCACTGGGCTAGCTGCTCAGTGTTGCCTGCCCTTACCGGGCGTGGGCTTCACCAGTGGAGCTCATGCATTCCTGTGACCGTCTGTGTGTGGAAGATGGCAGAATAAGTAGGTCGGCGAATACTCGATTCTGATTGGCTGCAGGGTATTCATTTATTCTTGATAATGGACACCTACATACACCTATTGCGTAATATCAGTTAAACTGCCTGCTCACCGATCTAAATGAATGCGCTGGCTCCAACTAAAATCTGTGTAGCATGTCTGTTGTCACTACCCTATCCCTTAACGTTATTTAATTCATCTTACAGTCGTCTTTAGTCTATTCATGTCAATGGAGATGTGATGGAGTACTGTCATTGTCCCAGTAAATCCACTTGTTGCTATCAGGATCATCTGAACATGCTTCTGTGATTGAGTGTGGTTTGCCCCGTGTTGTGACTTGGCCTGGTTTGGCATCAGGGTGGAAGGAAGTGGCCCCCTTACCATCCTGGAAACCCCGCTCTCAACCCGCTGCTTTTTCATTGTCCCCAGCCACACAGCATAAAAACGGCAGCCTCTTTCTTTGTCACTCAGGCAAAACTGAGCTCAATGCTGCTTTATTGTGTGGACAGGCAGGAGCTCCTTCCCATTGTTCTCTGTTTACTTTTTATTCTAGCTGGAACGATGTTCTGTTCACCGTTTGTTTTATCATTTCTGAGAGGTTCATCACATCGGATAACAAACTGTTTGTTTTTTAACATAGAACGCTGTTCCACCAAACTGCTGAATGTTTCTTCCAAGGGAAGTTCCCTAACTCTTTAAAGCGTCTTAAGCAGGGTTAGGTCAGCAGGGCTGCTGCCAGTGTGACCAGCCGTGCAAGACTAAAGAGAGACAGCCCGCTCTAACCTCCCTGATCCAAAGAACCCACTGAGCTTCACCCATTTCACATCAATAGTCACAGGTCACCAGGCTCTTCTCACTGAAGAATAAGTCATTAGGGTCTTTCGCTGCTGCTAAAAAAAACCCATTGCGATTATATAGCAGACAAAACTGAGTTGACAGTCTGAGGGATTACATGAGTCATGAGATAGTATGGATTAAGGACCGGATTGAGTCTAAAGTTGTGGATCAGTGGCGTGTGACTCTTTGCTTCGAGTGTTTCGATGAGATTTGTCTTTTATGAGCGCAGCTTCTTTCACATGATAAAGAGGCACGAAATGAAGGTCAAAAAGTGTTCAAATTGTTTTGTTTTTTGGCAAAAACAGAAGTATGTCTTTGCCGTCACGATTAGAGCAAAAAGAATCCTCTCTCCTCTCACTTACACTTCACCTTGTTGAAGAGGTAAAGCAGCGGAGAGTGGACATGATGGGGCGACACAGATTTACAAGAGGCCAGCTCATTAAAGAAATGAAACTATGACAGAATTGCTCCATAAGCAGACTATATATACATATATATATATATGTGTTTGTACTTGAGCCGTTTAGGATCAAGAGTACAAAAAAGCATTATGTAGAGGGGGATGAGAATCAGAGGAAATGAGACGTAAGGCAACTCTTCCTGAGGCCAAGTGAAGGGAGGTTTAGGGAAGCCCTGGTATTAAGTTATCATGTTTCCCTTCCCAAAATTAAAATGCACCCTTAATTCCTTTGAGCCTTGAGCCCAGAGCAGATTGCAGTTTATATGCCTCACTGGTTTCTAACATGAACAAAATAGATTGTTTTTTCATTGTACTTTGCTGTGAAGGAGGTCTTTCAAATGAAGTATTAGTTCAGTAAGCTTTTTTTTCTATCTTTAGGTGGAAACAAACTAAAGCCTCAGCCATTCAGGCTCAACTGGGCCTGGATCTCTCTGGAGAGAGAACACTATATAGTGGATGAGGACGCAAAATTCCTGGAGGTGACACTCAAACGCAGAGGCTACCTGGGAGAAACCTCCTTCGTCAGTGAGTGTTGCCAGTCTTTATGTTTGCTGTTTCTTACTTTTCACTTTTGTTTCCTGTTAAGAATCAGCATCGAATTTCAGCATTTCCAATCAAACCAATTTACCAATTAAAGAAAGAATTATTTTGTTTTAAAGAAGTATTGCCCCTGTTAGACTGTATTGCATTGTTTATGTGCCATTTAAAGGGCCAGTCCTGCTATAAAATAGTCCTGCTATAAGACATTGACTTCTTTGGTTTTTGACATCAGACAGAATCCAAACAACAAATGAATCTCATTTCACTTAAAGCTCAAAAGCGTGTACATCCCTCTCCCTCAGGTATTGACACCAAGGATGGAACAGCTGAGAAGGACAAAGACTTCCGTGGCAAAGCCCAGAAGCAGGTCCAGTTCAACCCCGGTCAGACTACGGCGACCTGGAAGGTGAAGATCTTCACAGACCAGAGGTTTGAGATCTCGGAGACTTTCCAGATACAGCTGTCAGACCCCGTCATGGCTGTGCTGGAGTTTCCAGTCACCGCAACAGTCGAGATTGTGGATCCTGGAGATGGTAGGAATCTAATAATCAATTAATTTGAACAAAGCCTTACCACCATAAATGCTGCATTATAAATTAAAAGACTTACATCGATGTATTATTGAATAAAATCAGTTCTTATACTCATCATCTGTGTTTCTCTTCCTAAACAGAATCGACTGTCTATATTCCTCAAGCAGAGTTCAAGATTGAGGAGGATGTTGGAGAGCTGTTCGTGCCGGTGCGGCGATCAGGAGATGCCAGCCAGGAACTCATGGTTGTTTGTTTCACTCAGCAAGGTGCGGTTAACCTGCTGCTTGTTTGGGCTTTTTAACGTAAACTTTACGTTGACTCATAATTAGTGTCTTTCGAAAGAAAGTGTAGCAACTTGAGTATTTTACGTAAAATTAGCTAAATGGCAATGATGACAAAATAAATACGACATCTCGAAAGTTCCAAGATTACATGTAAATAATGAGACTTTGAGTGAATGGTAATTATAATGTAGGTAAATGTGTGCTCATAGTAACCTACTTTTTGTCCATATTTCATTCTCTGATGATTGTGACATACTGAAACAGTTGTGCTGTTGTACTCCATTGCCTTTATTATTATTTCCTTTCATTTCTTAGCTATTATATTACAGTAAGATCCTATATGTGTGTCGTGTGTTACCTTTTCTCTTTTGAATCCTGTGACTTCATGCTGCCAGCAAGCAACATTTTAATTTGGTTTAATTTCCCAATGATTCTTTAGCCACGGCCACAGGCACCATACCCAGCTCTGTGCTGTCCTACTCTGACTACATCACCCGACCAGAGGACCACACCAGTGTGCTGCGGTTTGACAAGGATGAGCGAGAGAAACTCTGCCGCATCATCATCATCGATGACTCCCTGTATGAGGAGGAAGAGAGCTTCAACGTCAGCCTCAGCATGCCCATGGGCGGCCAGGTGGGCGCCAACTTCCCAACCACCAAGATCACCATCCTGGCTGACAGTGATGATGGTGAGTAAAGCGTCGGAGGTGGAAGGGCTTGTTCTTTCGAAATGCTGAAACTTTTCACAATTTAGCGGACGGATGGATACATATTATTCATATCCATTTTCAGATTTACAAGTCAAAGAACTGCATCGTGTCTTAACATTTGCCGGTGCAGCGGGTTATAAAGGCGCCAAGCAGACCCTGAACGTGAGAAATGAGCTGATTTAAGATCAGATTTAAGCGTCGCATAATTATGCAACATTGGAACTTGAGACAAGAGCATTGATATTTAATGCAACTTTATTTTACTTTCCAATCTATGGGACTTTGAATATTAGTCTTGGTATACTGATCTGGGTATGATTCTGATTTATAGCTTACAGCCCCAAAATAGCAGAAAGATATTTGTTTGCTGCAAAAGAGAAACGATTTATTAATACTTGAAAGTGATGCACACAAATGAACAAAATCCCTCACAGAGAAATATTGCAAAAGCTGCCTGACAATGAGTATGGAGGAGCCCGAAACCGATTGCTTTGCTAAAGGTCGAGCTAGAATGGCGTTTACAGTATAATGGCATCATGGTGGCAGCTGTGGGTGATCCTGTTGCTCATTGACACTATTAATCCACCAAAAGTGCCCAGGCATCACAATAACCACAGTCGCCAAAGCAAAGCCCTGGATACTGTACTTGCCTTAATGGCTTTAAAGTATATTCAGGTCCATTACCCTTCCTTTGTCTCGGTCTAACAGCTTTCTTTACACTCTCTGCCTCATTTATCCACCATATTCTGTCTGCCCGTGTCTGTCTGTGTCTGATAGAAACAAGATAAGAATACACAGGTGTTGAGAGGGAGAATGGCGTCCTCAGTGGATGTTATGCTACACTATAGCCTGTCTGACAGATAAAAGGACTTTAAACCTGACCGTGCTCCTCGAGCGACCCCCGGTCCTCATTGACATTCGGGGTAGCTCAGGGGAAACAGAGGGCATCCCTTTGTCTGCAGGGACCGGCAGGTGGTGGAGAGAGAGGGACTATTGTGCAGGGAGTCCAAATGACTGGCATGTTTTTACTCTTCCCCCTTGTTTGATGGAATTCAGCAGAAGGAATGCAGTTTTGTTTTTTTTGAAGCTATCAATCACAGATACATTATTGGTTTCATTAATTGATCCCTCAAAGAAAATGCCTTAACAGATTTGACAAATTGATGTCCCCAAATTCTTAAAATCCTTGAGTCCCGTCTTGTCTTTCTTTTGCAACCAGTACTAACCCGAGTCAATTTGTCTTCCTCACATTTCTCCTCTGTTTCTCCAACTTTTCACCAAAGCTGATTCTTGGACTTGCTTGTTGTAGTGACAGATGTGCTCACAGAGAAAGCATCCCTCCTACCCAGTTTGGAACAGAAGTACAATTGAACGTCATGTAGAAATAATCAGTGTGCATTCCCAGACAAGAGAAGACTAGTCAGTGTAAACCTTTATTGTGGTTCTACTTCTTGGTGGGTCCTAAACTAACACCCCATCATAAATCTGGTTTAGAGTATGTATGTGTGTGTGTGTGCGTGTGTGTGTGTGCGTGTGTGTGTGTGTGTGTGTGTGGGTGTGTGTGTGTGTGCGTGTGGGTGTGTGTGTGTGTGTGTGTGTGTGTGTAAAACCATCTGCCTGTCTGAGTAAACTTGTGGTTGGGTTTCTCGCCAACATCGAGTCTCCATTGTTGCTGTATTTGTCTGGCTCTTCCTCCCACTGATATTTAAGGTTGCCATGTTGGCACTCATTCCCTTATATAACCCCCCTTCTCATCCTCCCTGGCACTAAATAGCTGTCTCGGAGGCTGAGAGGCATTTAATGTCTGCCAAAAAATCCATCAGTTGTCTGTTGCAGCATCCGTCAAATTCTAAATAAGATTTGCCCATTCCGTTCACGCATCGATAACTTAGAGCAACTATCTTGTGACAACTGATGGGTTTAGCCTATGGTCATCAAACAACACGACTATATGCGATCTATGTATGTTTTATTACCCCACTGCCACGTTAGTTGGATTTTATATGTATATGTTTATATGTATATGTATGTTTGTTTATTGACCCTGAAAAAGGCCATGGGCCAAAAGGCTTCATTGTTAAAGTGGTAGCCACTCCGGCCATAAGTGATATGATATAACAGTAAACACTAAAGCATAGTTTTGCATTATAACAAGTAAAGAAGATCCATAGTGTCAGCGAAATGATACAGTACCGTCAGTCACCCACATCTAATAGCTAACATCAGATGAATGAGCTACTGGTCATTCTACCAGACTACGTGCGGCTGTAGCAACTAAAACCCTGGGTAGTTAGACTTTTCCAAGGATATATTTTATTGCTTATGAATTCAACTTTTCATTTGTAAGAGAAAGAATGTTTTATTTCTTCACTTCTGTTAATACAAGAGATGCTGGACGTTTTACCTTCATGACCGCGTTCCTGGCAGCACCTTGAACGGGTTTATAGGTTGTAATTAATGGCTTTAATAACGGGATTCATCAGGATTAGAAATCCTGAGCATTGATTAATAGACGACCACCATTTAATCCTTATTATTATTTTCAAAAACAAAGAGATTTTTCACAACCTGGCACACCAAATGTTCTTGTTGATGGCTTATGGCTGACCTATAAAGTATTTGTAGATATTTACTCAGAAATAATGACGCCAACAGTTTCTTTTAGTAACTGCTTTTCACAAACCCTTTATTTTAAGTCTGCTTCCAGTAATCAGCACTTCATCACGACCCTTGGTGGACATTGTTTTTTGAGTCATTTATTTAAAATTTGCACCATAATTTGCACTGAAACTTTGTCTTTCCTTGTTGGTAAAAAATCCTACGGCCTGAGTTTGAGCCTCTATCAGTTGATCTCTAAGTGCTCGGGCTGGACAGGGTGTGATGAAAACATGCTTTATACAGAAGTGAGGAGAGATGAATTGACAATGGGTTCTGAATTCTTGCCCTCTGCCTTTGCAAAGTGGACGGTTGCCTCTCTGTCTCTGCCAAACCTTCACCATACCGCTTATCAGCTGCTCTATCATCAGAAACTGGGAACATCCCTTCAGTCGTGCACACACAAGCACACGCCTTCTTCTTCAGGTGTATCCTCGTTGAGTTCAGACAGAGCTGTCTGGGTTTAGATAAGTAGGGGAGGAAGGTTGAAGGAGAACACGATAAGAGGGATGACAGCTCTCTTCCTGTGCTGAGTCAAAAATGTGAGTTTGCTCAGCTAATCATGCCAATTTGTCCCTGAACGCGGCTTGATTAAAAGCTTATGTTGCTATCTCTCTCGAACAAGAAGATCTTGTTCCAACAAACAGCAGAACTGATGAAAATACAATATTAAGTATTAATCATTAACTAATGCACTTTCCTATGATTCCCAAATCTCACAGAGCCCTCGCTGTATTTCGGGGAACCCGAGTATGCCGCGGATGAGAGTTCCGGCTACGTTGAGGTGAAGGTCTGGAGGACAGGGACCGACCTGTCCAAGACGGCTACTGTCACCGTCCGCTCCAGGAAGAGTGAGCCGGTCTCTGCAGAAGGTAAAATCAGCAGTTGGACTCAGCGTTTGGTCGTGATGTTGCATTACGTTGTCAGTTCATGGTTTCCCCTCTATCTGGCCAGCTGGACTAGACTACGTCGGCATCAGTCGCAACCTAGACTTTGCTCCCGGAGTGACAATGCAGACATTCAGAGTGACCATCCTGGATGATCTGGGTCAGCCGGAGCTGGAGGGACCTGAGACCTTTAACCTCGTGTTACGGATGCCCATGAACGCTGTGCTGGGAGAACCGAGCAGGACCACCATAACCATCAATGATACAGTCACCGATGGTGAGTGTCAAGAGATCATAATAATTACAACATTATTTTATAATATTATCATATCTAAGTAAAATTCTGTACAAAAACACTTTCCTTTTATCCCCCTATTCAGCATGTATATCCAACATAAGTACATAAACAATTAGTTAATGGTTTGTAACACACTATAATGTAGTTTTTAGAGGAGATAAGTATCATTTTATATGCGAATATGTATTGATTTAATATGAAAGCATTTATTAAGTGATTATACGGATGTACAAATCCTTTGTAGGTGGATTTATAATGTCATGGTATGAGTCTGAAGTTGCTTTTGTAAATGCATCCATAACTGTTTAAATTATTTATGTTTTTGCTTTTAACAATTATATTTTCAAACATAAGATTTAGTGCACATTTAGCTTCACTCAAACGCAGTGAGCCTCTCTCGTAACGAGTCGATTACTGCCTCTACAGTGCCGAAGGTTCAGTTTAAGGAAGGAAGCTACAAGGTGGATGAGTCTGATGGGGAGGTAACAGTCATAGTGTACCGCAGTGGAGACATCAGTCTCAGGTCCACGGTGCGCTGTTACACCCGCCAAGGCTCTGCTCAGGTCATGATGGACTACAGTGAAAGACCCAATACTGACGCGTCCGTCATCACTTTCCTACCAGGTGAGACCTCCCCTCTCCCTCTTAATCTCTCTGTTCCTCTACGTCCTTCAGCAGTTACCTGAGTACATTGACCGTTTTTTTTCTCCAGGCGAAACAGAAAAGCCGTGTGTGGTCAGCCTGATGGACGACTCCGTCCATGAAGAGGATAAGGAGTTCCGCCTCGTCCTGGGAACTCCCAAGAGCAAGTCACCGTATGGAGCTTCTATTGGGGAGCAGAAGGAGGCGCTGGTCACAGTCACGGATGGGAAAGATAGTACGTACTTTATACTTCCAACATAAAACAATAAAGAAATATTGAAACAAAAAAAAGGCTAAATATTCTGTAGGTAGCATACAGATGAAAACAATGGGATGAATACAAAGTGGGTGTGGAAGATGCAGTGGTCTCACCTCCCTGAAGAACTATTGATGAGATGCGCTTGAGCAAAGCACTTCACTTCTAACTGGGGAGAGTGTTTTGTACCAGGCATGCTACAAATGAAGGATGGATGGATGTTGCTGCAAATAAATATAAACTGAATAAGATAAATATTTTTACTCCATCGTAAAATACGGCATTGTCTTTTCTGCGGCCAAAACAGGCCACCGAAATTTATTTTTAAATTATTGAATTATTATTTATTTATTTGTTTGAGAAAAGAAATATGACTGTGTTGTTTTGGCTCACAACAATAATAATTCTGGTCATTGTGATTTTCTTCCCGTTCTAGAGCCCATCATCCGTTTCTCTGAGATCAAGTACAGTGTGCGTGAACCTCAGGTCAAAGGTGACGTGGCTGTAGTGACTATTCCCATCCTGCGTGTTGGAGACACCTCAAAGGTGTCAGTGGTGAGAGTGCACACCAAGGACGGCTCTGCAACCTCCGGAGAAGACTACAACCCACTGTCAGAGGGTAAGGACATGGTTCATTGGCTGCAAAGTGACGCGGTAGCTTGCACAGTGCCTCTTCATATTCACTCACTTCGCTGTGTCTCTGTCTAAGATGTTGAGTTCAAGGAGGGCGAAAAGGAACATTTTGTGGAGATTGAGATCCTGTTTGATGGTCAGAGAGAGATGAGAGAGGCCTTCACTGTACACATGAAGCCTGATGACAACATGGTGGCTGAAATACAGGTGACACAAAGGTTACACAGCACACACACACACACACACACACACAAACAAATATAAACCTGTAGTCCTGCAAGTCCTATATGTGCACACGTACAGTGCTGCAAATCTACACACATGAGCATGCGCCTCTGTCATGTCAGCCTGTGTTAAAATAGCCAGGCAGCAGCTGGCATTGCTGTCAGCGCGCCTGAACCACAGAGTCTTATAAAAAGCTTTTCCCTCTGGAATGAGATGCTGAGCGGAATGTCCCCAGCAGAGCCAAACAGTAGGCAGACCTATAAACAGAACTGCGACATTCTACCCATATACTCTACATCAGGCATGCACCGCTCACGTCACAGATTCAGATATGTTACGTACCTAGACTTCAGCAAGATATAGGACGAAATGTGTTGGAGGAATGGCGAAAGGATGCTCTACTTTGGCAGACATCATGAATGAAAGTTGAGATTGGCTCGATTTTAAAGTTGACAACCAGGGAACGATGCTTTTCCTCTTCTTGCTAGATGAACAAGGCCATTGTGTACATTGAGGAGATGGACAGTGTGGCGGATGTTACCTTCCCCGCCGTGCCACAAGTGATTTCCCTGCTCATGTATGATGACACAGCTAAAACCAAAGACGAGCCCCACCCGCCCAATGGATACCCTGTTGTGTGTGTGACGGTGAGTGTAAATGCTTCTGCTGCTTTTGACAGCCACACGTACTTCCAGGTTTCTTTCGTTTTTCAGTTGCCATATGTCTCGTCATCCCTTGCAGGCTTGCAACCCCAAGTACAACGACTTTGACAAAACCGGCTCGATCTGCTCTGCGGAGAACATCAACGACACCCTCACTCAGTATCGCTGGCTGGTCAGCGCCCCCACCGGGTCAGATGGAGTGACCAGCCCCATGAGGGAAGTGGACACTAATACTTTCTTCACCAACACCAAGTCCGTCACTTTGGATTCGATCTACTTCCAGACCGGCTCAAGGGTTCAATGTGCAGCGAGAGCCTTCAATGCCAATGGGGACGCCGGTCTGGAGCTGTCCAGCCCCATTGCTGTGATCAGCAAGGAGGAGGGTGAGTGAAACACTGATTGGACAGATGCAAATATATATACTCAGTAAAGACTTCCTTGTTTTGACTGACTTCTAAATCGTTGCAGGTATGTGTCAGCCTCGTGTCCAAGGCACTGTTGGAGCTGAACCGTTCTCTGCTAAGATCCGCTACACCGGTCCCGATGACCCCGACTTCCCCAACCTCATTAAACTCACTATCAACATGCCTCACATGGATGGTGAGCAGTGAACATTCGTCTTTATTGTTTAGTAATCTTGACAAAGACCCAGAATAGTAACGAGCTTTTCAATATCGACAGGCATGTTACCAGTCATCTCCACAAGACCTCTGTCCAACTTTGAGCTCACCCTGAGTCCAGACGGCACACGCGTGGGCAACCACCGCTGCTCCAACTTGCTGGACTTCAATGAGATCCAAACAGGCCACGGCTTCATCACCGATGCAACAAAGAACCCTGAAATCATTGGCGAGACTTCACCATACCAGTACAGCCCGCTCATGCGCTCAGCCAACTCTCTGCGCTTCTACAGGAACCTCAACTTGGAGGCCTGCCTCTGGGAGTTCACCAGCTACTACGACATGTCGGAGCTGCTGAATGACTGTGGAGGCTCCATAGGCACCGATGGACAGGTAGGACATGCATAAAGGGAAAAAAACTACAGAGTCAAACCTTTTTAAGGACCGGTTACACCAGAATGGATTCATCAATGGATTCACTCCCAGGGTCAAAGTATTCAGGTGTGACCAGGCCTTCAAACTCACACAGAGGTACTTCCTACATCATCCCTGATAATGACTGAGTTCTCTCTTCCTTAGGTGCTGAACCTGGTCCAGTCCTACGTCACCCTGCGTGTCCCTCTGTTTGTGTCCTACGTCTTCCACTCTCCGGTGGCTGTGGGAGGCTGGCAGCACTTTGACCTGCAGTCAGAGCTCAAACTCACCTTTGTGTACGATACAGCTATTCTGTGGCAGGACGGCATCGGCAGCCCACCTGAGAATGAGCTACAAGGTATGTTCTCAGAGCGATGCTGCTCCCTGCTGGTGCTGCTGGTCCACGTGTGAAGCGCTGTAAAAACCTTTTCTCTGTTCTCATAGGAGCCATGTACCCAACCAGCATGCGTATAAATGAGGAGGGACGTCTGGTGGTTAACTTCAAGACAGAGGCTCGCTTCAGGGGACAGTTTGTTATGTCTCATCCAGGTAAGAGGGTGGCAGCCACACACACACACACACATATACCCTACAACCATCCAGTGTGGTCATTCTATACAGCAACCTCCTATTGGATTACCCTGTGGCCGACATCCTCTCTTCATCTATTTCTGGAGTTCCACGTTGGGGGGTCCTTCCTGTGCAAAAGTGTCATTTCAGCAAATGTCAAAATGGCCCTTCAGCATTTCCATTTAGGAAGCAAGTGACACAAACAACGTAGAAGGTCACTCTTTAAAGAACACAAAAAGTAGACTGTTGCTAGTTGTATTTTGGACGAAAAAGGGTTATGACTGTCTACGTGTTTGTTTTCAGGAACCAGCGTGTCATCCATGGTGATGTGCGCTGACCACCCGGGGCTGACATTCACTCTCGCCCTGGTCAGGACTGAGCCGACTTACAACCAGCCCATGCAGCAGTGGAGCTTTGTCTCAGACTTTGCTGTGAGTCGATATGCAATCAAAACCTGCCAGCTGTGGTGAAATAAACTTCATAGACAGTCTTTAAGATTGTTTCTGTGTTTCTGCGTCCCCTCTATAGGTGCGAGACTACTCCGGGACTTACACGGTGAAGTTGACCGCCTGCATTGCATCACCCAATGGGGAGTTCAGCATCCCTCCTGTCTGCCACCCGAGAGAGCCACTTACGTTCGACATGGACATTCGCTTCCAGCAGGTTCGTCCTTGATATCCTGGCAAAAACACCCCAGCATTATTTAGTTGTGCATTTATTACAGTCAGGTCCAAAGCAGGAACACTGATGTTTTTTTAAGATAACACTACAAAAAGACCATCTTAACAATCATTTAGATTTGAATGACTTTTAATAGTTTCCTAGGTAGTTTTAATTTGTCCAGAAAAGTTAACGACATTTCCGACAAAATGTCTTGTTAAGATGGTTTCAGTCTCACCGAGAATCTGTTTTGTGTCCGGTAACTCTTGTTTTTGGGCTCCAGGTGAGTGACCCAGTTGCAGCTGAGTTCAGCCTCAACACTCAGATGTTCCTGCTGTCCAAGAGGGAGTTGTGGTTGTCTGACGGCTCCATGGGCTTTGGAGAAGGGACTGATGCTGCTTTTTCAGACGGTACTACAACACTGCGCCCTAGTGTATTTTAGTCAACATTACAGCTGAGCGCCACTAAAACCCTCTGAGAACCCCATGTTATAGTCCCACCTTCAATTTCATCTGTTCTTGGCTTCAGGCTCCATGATATACGGCCGTGTGATGGTGGACCCAGTCCAGAACCTGGGGGACTCTTTCTCCTGCGGCATTGAAAAAGTCTTCCTCTGCACTGGAGCAGACGGCTACGTTCCCAAGTACAACCCCACCAACAAGGAGTACGGCTGCCTGGCAGACGCTCCCTCTCTGCTTTACAGATTCAAGATCCTGGTAAGATGCAATGAAAACCACAAGGACAATATACTTTAAGGAGTTGTGGAGAAGCAGACGTCATGTCTTATTTCTGTGTGTGTTGTTCTGCAGGACAAGGCCCAGCCAGAGACTCAAGCTTCAGCATTTGGTGACGTTGCTTTTAAGGCCACACTGGCTCAAGACACACCTGGAGGTCTGCCTTTGGCCAGACAGCCAGGATCAGATGGCTTCACACTCTCCTCGTCTCCACTTTTCCAGGTCTGTATCTCAAAATTCATTATATTCATGCATTGTATCAACAGGTACACACAGATATGGATTGAAACATGCGTTTCTTCTGCAGGTGGCTGCTGGTCGAGAATGGTTCATCCACACGATTTACACAGTCCGCTCCCGAGAAAATGCCAACCGCAACATTGGCAAGCGCAGTGTGGAGTACCTGCATCACAGCATGTCCTCTGTTGAAGGTCCTGAGACCTCCGACCTGGCCAGCCGCCGCCACCGCCGTGCCGCCCCTGCTTTCTCTGACCGTGGCGTGGCCCAGGACATCGGTGTTGAAAACAACCGAGGCACCAACATCCAGCACATCGCTTTGGACCGAGCGGACCGCATGGTGGTCAGCCAGCGCCAGCCCTGGGCCCCGAACCGTGACCCCCTACTGGAGCGCCCCCTGCTGGAAAGCTCTGGCAGAGTACTGGCTGACACTTCCACCCTGCCAATGTTAGTGGGCATCGCAGGTCTGATCCTTCTCATCTGCCTCATCGCCACCGTTGTCATTCTGCTGCTGCGGCGCAAGAAGAGTGAGAAGAAGACCCAGTTCCCTCCTTACACCACCTCCTCTTCTTCTGCCTACAGCCAAGGCCCAGCGCGCATGTGGAGCAGCTCAGACAACTCTGAGGTCTAGATGTGGACCAGTTCCACCTCAAACACCTGCCCCTTATTAAAAAGACTACGATAGTCTCCTCCACCATTGTGCCTTTACAGCTCAACTCTTGCAGCACTGAATAGAGCCCAGTACAACCTGAGGGACAGCACAACAAGTCAGTGATTGGGGCTTACAACGCAGAATGAGTTTTCAGGGACTTATTGATCTCTGTTGATGGTTTGTTCTTGCTGTGATGTACTGCATCCTATTTTGAATCATGGATGTACGAAGAAGAGCCCCCCCCCAAAAAAAGAATTCACCTGCTTCATTGGCTGCCAAGTTGTAAAATAACCCGTTTACCCAGTGTTTGCAAATGCATGAAAATCCCAATTCAAACGTGTTTGAATTTCATGAGAGAAAATGGTTTTCTATGTTCCTCCTTTAAAAATAATTAGTTTTTATTTGTATTATTCACCTTGTTTGTTTTGTGGCGAGTAGAGCAAAATGGACTGAGTGTTAGTTGAAGCTGACCTTAATGAATGACGTGATAAATGATTTTTAGTATTGGTATTTAACTGTTGTGCTTTAGCCTGCAGTGTACCTGCCCACTGCTGAGTAACAATACTAATATGGTGTCATTGAAAGGGATTGTAAATGTGTTTTTATTACATTTTTTTCAGGTCAATGTGGCTGAATTCAGATGCAAAACTAATCGGTGTACATATCAATGTAGGACTATGAAAAACAGTATTAATACACCCTGGTGAAACTTGAAAAATGATTAACGATATGTCTCTCTGGTTTGTCAATCAAGTCCTGAAAATTGTAAGTGCAGTTTAAAAGTTTGAATTATTCTTCTACAGGTGACCATATATATATTTCAATGTGCCAGTTCGCAGACTTCTATGGCTTATTGATTTTGTGTCAATTTCAAGAGTTCGGATGTATGTACACTTCAACTGCCAAATATAAATGTCCTTTTTTTTTTTTGAATCAGTGTCTTATTTACCAGAGTACACACATTTGTAAAAAACGGGAAGTTTATTACGTTCAAAGGAGACATTTTCTACTTCACATAGGAAGATAAAAGAAACAAATGTTTTCTTCAAAATAAAATCGGTACATATCGCCTCAAGCAATGGAATGTGGTACAACCAACAAGCATAAATACATTTTTTTTCAATTAAGTACTAGTAAAAAACAACTAGCAAATAAAAAACTAAACCAGCGCAGCAGCTGTGTTTTAGGCAAGTGACAATGCAGGCTTGTGAAGGAGCACTTCCTAAATCCTAACACAACAAGGTCAGTCCATCTGGGTTCCACACAGTACATTATCACAGCCTGCCAAACAAACACAGACACTAGGACTAATGATACCGGAGATGGCTGTCGCCCTCGAATTCTGACACTGTACTCAGTAGATTTAAGTTCAGCTTCACAACTTGAGCTTTTTCCTGCGTCCACGACCGTCTGGGGTTGCCTCCGACTTCCGTTTCTGGGCCTGGATGGGAGGAGAAGATTATTAGGAGAGATTTCACGAGTCGTGACATTAAAGTCGACGACCATCCAGAGTAAGAGGGCCGGGAAGCAAACCTCAGCACTTATTTGGCATCAATTATCAAGTGGCTTGCTTCCTTCAACGTGCGATGGATTTGAAACTTACTGAGGCATTCTTTGGGCCGCGTTTCTTCTTCTCAGCCTTCTCCCGCTCCTCCAGCTCCATGTTCTCTCTCTCTATCAGTGTAATCAGGGTGTTGCATCGCCTCTGTAGCTCCTAAACACAGCACCAAACATCATTTTCAAAGCAACCTTTTTAAAAACATTCATAACAACAAAAGAGAAATAGTTTCAAAAAAGAAGCCAACGTTTACCATGGCAGTCCTGGATTTGAGGAACCAGTCGAAGCGGAACTGAGGAGAGTTGCGGATGCACTGCCGCAGCTCGTCGTACACGCTCTCCTTGTCGAAGCCCAGCTTGTGCAGCATACAGATGAGGAAGCGATCCTCCTCCTCCGTGTAGTTCTTGCCTTTGTTGGTGCCATAGGAGATACGGAGCTGATGGAAGGGAGCCTTGTAGCGACCAATCTGGGCACGGAGATGAGAAACGGTGAGGGATCGTGAATGAATTAAACAGGAAGAGCAGATAATGTGATGAGGACACAAGCAAGATTAAGAGTTAGTGTTTTAACACGACGCTTAATGAGATTAAGCTAATTAGGTAGTTTGAGCGACGAATGATCAGCTACATGGTTGACAGTCGGCTACCTTTGAGTCCAGGGCTTTCTTGATGCTAATCCTTCTCTGGATCCTGGCTTCTCCTCTCTCAATCTGGGCCATGATCTTCTCGATATCCTGCAGCTCATTGCAGCGCTCCCAGAACACAGCTGAAGGATCAAACCAGCACAAATTCAATTGGTATGCAAAGAATTCTGAAGTTTGCCTGTGAGATACATAGTGGATAAAAAAAAAAAAAACCACATCGTCATTACCAGAATATTCCATGACTTCCTCTGGCGTTTTACCCTCAACCTCTCGGGCAATGTTCTCAATATCGTCTCTTCCCCACTTCTCGTTGGCTTTGATGAACTGGTTGAAGTCACGTTTGTTCCAAATAGTAAATCCCTGCAATGAAGGTACAGTTGATCAAAATATGCACAATCTAGAACCCTAGGACACAAAACACTTAATTAGGTCTTGCGGCATATTATCCTTGAAATTGATTGCATTTGGGGGGAATAATCAGTACCTGTTGCAGCAGGTTCTCCTTCTCCTCAAGCTCCTCCTCTGTGAGAGCCTCGGCCTCATCGATCTTAGTCTGCTCTTCTTTCTGGAGCTGGGCCGAATTCGGCATTTCTGGATTACGTGGAACCTAAAGAGACACACCCACAGACTGAATTAAGAGACATTTCTACATGCGTGTACAAATGATTTAATTCTCATCAGAAAAACATCTCTCTACCTTGTAGCCGATCGTCTTCCTGTAAAACAGAATCTCCTTTTCTAGAAGCTCAAAAAGACGCGGCGGGAAGAACTGGAAGTCCTGGACATTTGGCTGCTTGGGAGGGCGAGGAGCCTGGGAAATGGAGTCAAACAAATGTTATGCCTCAACCAGGATAACATGCCATCCAGACCAGGAGTTTAACTACATATTCTGTTGCATGAATGCCTTAAATCCTAAGTGTGTTTCTGAAGTGATTCCTCCCTACCTTGGGCGCTTTGGGCTCACTGACTCGCAGAGCCTCTCTGAAGTAGGCGTCCACAGCATAGTTGGCTTTCCTTTCTCTCTTGGGCGGCTCGATCCAGTTGGTAATGACCTGAATGAAGAACCAGGAGAGGAAACGATGTAAAGTCTCAAACAGATCTTTTGGTTGGAGTTAAAGACTGATGTTGTTTTTTTTTACCTTTTTCTTCTCTCTATAATCTTCTCCTTCAAATTTGTACACACTGCTGTTCTCTGTGTCCATGGTGAAGTTCCTCAGAGTGCTCTCACCCAGATTAGACAGCTTCTCCTTCATCTCCATAGTCTAGCAAATGACAATATCAGAGTGTTCATTTTATGGCAAGTTCAAAAACCAGAAACAAAAACCAAAAAGCATCTTCCTCTCCTGCATCCAGACTCACCTTCCTTTCACCTCTCTCCAGGATCGCGTCAATGTCATCGTCTGTGATCTCGCTCTCTTTGGAAGCAAACACGTGCGTGGCTCCGTGGCGGATGATGGACAGCATCTCATCTTTGCCCAGCTTGTTTGCGCTGGGGTCAACTAGTCTTCCTGTTAAACAAATAAGATGACAGTTTTGTGGCTCTCCTATTGGTATGTTGTGTACTGTCCCAACTTCTCAGAGATCTTTTCTGTGCCAACAGGACGGGGGGAAAAAGGAGTTACCTTGCTGGATGACAATGGAGTCCAAGCGCAGTTTCATCTCGGCCCTCTCCACAATCCTCTCCTCCACCGTGTTTTCAGTGATGAAGCGGAAGACGCGCACCTGTTTCTGCTGACCAATCCTGTGAGCTCGGTCCTGAGATTAAAAAAAAACATAAAACTGGTCATGTCCAGTGCATCTGAAATCAAAGTTCTACAGCATCCGTGCTTACTTTCAGGGAAAAGGAAATGTGATCATGTAACTCCTCGCTACCGTTCAGCACTAACCATGGCCTGGAGGTCAACTTGGGGGTTCCAGTCGGAGTCGTACAGGATGACCACATCTGCTGTAGCCAGGTTGATACCCAGTCCTCCAGCTCTGGTGCTCAACATGAAGATGAACTTGGAACTGTTTGGCTCATTGAATGTGTTGATAGAGATCTGAAAACACACAAAGACACATGAAAACGACATGGATTATTGTTAAAAATGCATCTTATAGTGGACTGAGAAAAGACAAGACCCAAGCGCCACACCTGTCTCTCCTCGTGCGGCGTCTGGCCATCCAGGCGGCAGTAGCAATAGTTCCTCCACATGCAGTAGTCCTCCAAGATGTCCAGCACTCTGGTCATCTGACTGAAGATGAGCACACGAGAACCTGGAGAGAAGGAAAGACGGTACGATCAGTCAACGTAGTGTCGTCCTAACGCAGTCCTTTCACAGTTTGAACTGATCGATTCTGGGAATGTGCTGTGTGTAGTAGAGATGTGGTTCCTCCATTCGGTCTGATCTAAGCTATGGAACAGATCAGACACTTGAGTCTAACTGTATTGGGTGTATGATAGTGGTGGAAAGTAAGTACATCATTATTATATTTCAGAACAAGAGCAAAGGTTAGAGAAGAGTCCAAAAAATAAATATATATTTGAATACAGTAGGATTCTTGTGGAATAAAGTATTTTATGGTGTTGGTACTTTTAAACAGAGTACCATTTCCACCACTTATGAATAGTTAACGCAGGTGTTGTTCCTTTTGTATCTTAATATTCTAGATTTCAGGATTCTGAAATAGAAATACTTCCATCTAAAGATAATAATAAATTCTGCTGGAATGACAGCATGAACATCTACATACCCTGAGCCTTCATCTTGGGAAGCAGCTTGTCGAGCACCACCATCTTGCCACTGTTCACCGCCAGGTGAAGGTCCGTCGTGTACGGGGGACCCGGCTCGGCTCCGTCGAAAAGGTACGGATGGTTGCAGCATTTCCTCAGCTGCATGAGAACGTTCAGGAGACGCATCTTGTCCATCTTACCTGCTGAGTTCAGAATGTCTATGTCCTTCATCAGGATCCTCGTGTACCTGATGGTTTGTGACAGGAGGTAATATTACATAATAGTGTCGAACAATTTAATATCAGTACGGACAAAGAAGCTGAGGACAAATTAAAGCTGGACTCGGGATGCTTACCACTCTCGCTGCATCTTACTCAGGCCCACATACATCTTGATCTCTTTTTTCGGAAGCAGAGTCTTCTCTACGTCGGCTTTTATACGACGAAGCAAGAAAGGACGCAGAACCTATATTAAAAAAAAATAAAAAATGGACGCTCAAAAGGAGTGCTTTAACCCACATAAGAGGAACACATCTGGAAATGTACAGAGATTAGTTGGAGGTTGACCTGAGGAAAATTCAATACTTACAGTGTGAAGACGTTCGACCAACTTTGTGTCACCCAAGCAGTTGTTGGTGTCAAACCAGGAATCAAAGTCCTTTGGGGGAAAATGTAATTAATGCCAGAATATAGAGCAGTTTTCTTCTAAATAACAGACCACATCAGTGCAACTAGGGATTCCAGCTTGAAAGAGCCCTCATCTTCGAGTGAAAGTCCCCGTTGATCTTGTTCATGTCGAGGCGATGCTTACCTCGGCTGAGTTAAAGACATCAGGCAGCAGGAAGTTCAGCAGAGCCCACAGCTCGTGAAGGTTGTTTTGCAGGGGCGTTCCAGTCAGCAACAGACGATTGGTGGTCTTAAATTCTCGCACAATCTCTGACAGCTAGGGGACATAAATTGCTTTGTTTAGGAAATCTTGTGAAAGTGGCTCCGCCATATGTAAATGTACAGTTTGTTTCAATGGCTGTCTGACCTTTGATTTCTCATTCTTGATCCTGTGAGCTTCGTCAATGACCAGGTAGCGCCAGTTGAACTTCTTGAACACTGCCTTCTCAATGATGAGTATCTCGTAGGAGGTGACGCACACGTCCCATTCCCCAGGCAGCAGCACATCTCTGATCAGGGCATTCTGAAAGTGATGCAAAAATCATTCAGCCTTTTAGAATTGTAGATTTGAGTTATTTTCTATTAGTGAAGCTAAAGTTGGCCGTAGCCCTCAGTGACAATTTCCCACCCGAGAAAAACATCTTGTGCACACTGTTAATAACACACACAGTCAGTAATATCACTACTAATACCCCATCAGGGAAACCAATGAAATGATTTAACTTGTCAATAAATAATGCTAAAAGTTAAGCTGGTGTAACTTGGAATGAATGTAACTGCAAAAACACATTAAAATCAAACAAAAAGGAAGCATTACAGAGTAAAATATCACATTATGGTGAGTATTTCCAGTTACATTGGGCTTTTCAGACAATAGTAATATTCTGACTCGGCCTACCCTCTCTTCTCTGTCTCCGATCAGGCAGACTGCACGGAGTGAAGGCACCCATCTCTTAAACTCATTCATCCAGTTGTAGAGGGTGGACTTGGGCACCAGCACCATGTGGGGACCGGGGATGTTTCTGTAGTGCTTCATATAACCCAGCAGGGAAATAGTCTGCAGAGTCTTCCCCAAACCCTAAGAAGCAGCAGAGCATGTAAACATATATTTGTCACTCCGTTTTAAATGTAGAGGTAAACTGCTTCGACTGTGAGAAAGTACTGACCATCTCATCAGCAAGGATGCCGTTGATGCCATTCTCATACAAAGAGATGAGCCAGTTCAGTCCACGGACCTGATAGTCTCGCATTTTTCCAGCTTTGACGTCTAAATGAGAGACAAGAAAACGCATTACCATTACTTCTGCTCATCATATAGATTTGCAATACACCTTTCTCTCAAGCCAAAATGAAAACGGGCCATTGCTTACAGGAGGGAGAGGCATCAAAGCGAGTGCAGACATTAGTAGTCTTGGTGCTCTCGTTCAGAAGCTCTTCATCCTCCTCTTGCTCTGTGCGGCGGTGTCGGTTGCTGTTAAAGCACAGAAAAGAAACGATGATTCATAATCACAGTGGGAGTAACCTTCCTAAATGAGAAAAAAACAAAACATGTGCGGACGTGTACTCACTCTCCGACAGACAGCAGGTTCTGTTTCTCATCATTCTTGATGCGAGGACGTCCCGGCTTCATCTTCAGAGGGGAGGTGGGGGTCTTCTGTGCGGCTGGTTGGATGAAATGAGCAAACAACTCTGTTTGCTTCAACAGGTAGTCAAATCTGTTGGTCCGGTCTGTTAGCTAGATACACAGGAAGACAGTCTTGTTAACTTATCCAACAACAGAGTGGTGAGCCATGTAGTGAAGGCTGTCGTTAAAAGGTGCCGTACCACTTTCTCCTCGTAACCCGGAACAGTCGTGGACGATGAAGCATCTTGTCCATCGGCCCCTCCATCCGAAGATGACTCTTTTCCAGCATCTGAAGAATCAGACTTCTCCTGAGCAGAAAAAAAAAGTAAACACCAACAGTCTTGTTTACTGGCAATCCTCCGATTTGTTTAACAACAATAACAGACGAGACAAACTGCCTGCTCTGTTCTGGGATGCTCTCTGCACAACACAGAGTAAGCAGCAGAGAGACAGCATATGGAAAAACTCCTCGCTATGGACTCCCAACCTCCCCTACACAAAACCTTAAACACTGAGCAACTCCTCCACCTATCGGGTGTGAAGGAGCCCTACCTCAAGTCTTTTGTCCTCGCTGCAGTTACCATTGTTCTGAGAGGAGCACAAACTGGATCGCAGGTCACTCACAGTGGATCAACCTTCTGCGGTGAAATGCAGCCTTTTTATTACACACATTTCAGTTATTTGTTTTTGTACTGCTGACACTTTGCTAACACTCTGCCCACCACACAATTTGATTTGCTCAAGTGCAATTTTTGTATTTAACATATTATTTGTCCCTTATTTGTCTCAATACACATTGGATTTACTATTAATGCTAAATACAGTGTTTACTGCCCTTGCTTGACGTTATCTGTGGTGTATTTTAGTATGATCGGTGCCCATAATGTATTGTAGTACTCTGGCCAGTTATTGTTACTGTCACTTATTTATACCACGCGTCTGTTCCTGTACTTCGATTGCTGTGACACGCAGTTTCCCTGCGTGGGATCAATACAGTTTGTTTGATTTGATCTTATTTTAAATGCTATAACGCAACCCTGAAAAAAAGCAATTATTTTTAAGGACTTTAAAACACAAAGTGCAGCGGAAGGCACGTCGCGGGTATAAAGCAGCATCCCTCGGTTACAAAAGCAGTTGATGCTTCACTGTCCTACTGAAAACAAAGACGCAGACAGGACAGCTCAGCGGGGTTCATTTCACGAGGGTTTTTTTTAATCACAAGCAACTCGCTGAGTGAATCTGGACTGGGAGTAACGTTAAATAAAAGAAACACGCTGGGACTTTTTAACGTCATGGTCGAAGGGTTGCTAGCTGAGCTAGCAGCGTGAGCGTTTATGAAACAGGCTGGCCTTGTTGCTGCCCTGAGCTGTGACGTTAGCTTCAGTCCCGAGTGAATGGGACAGAGCTGTTGTTGTCGTGAGCTAATGGTAGCGCCGCGGCTAGCTAACTAGCTAAC
Source organism: Melanostigma gelatinosum (assembly GCF_949748355.1). Classification (NCBI taxonomy): domain Eukaryota; kingdom Metazoa; phylum Chordata; class Actinopteri; order Perciformes; family Zoarcidae; genus Melanostigma; species Melanostigma gelatinosum. Next base: position 19,403,497 of record NC_136644.1, on the reverse strand, counting down.
CAGTTAGCTCAAAGAGCCCGCAGTACCATTAACACACTGCAAGTTAAAACAGCCTACTTTGATGAATAAGTGGGAAATAAAAAAGCGTATGGGTTACAGAGTTTAAGACTTGTGCTGCGCGTCCGTGAAAGATGTCCGCCGTGCTGAGAGGAGACAATAACGTTAACATTACCCATTTTAAAACCATCTTACCTCCACTTCTCCTCCGGCTTCTTTAACTTCAGCCAGCTCTTCTTCCCGCTGTTCCACGCAGTTTAGGATTTCGGACATGTCGAATTTCCACTTCGATTGGGAAATATCGTAATTTGTGCCTTAAATGATCGCGTTATATGAGAAGTTGACGATTTTCCGAACTTTCTCGCAGTAAATAAGAACTATCCTGTTGTTTATATGAAAGACATACCGGTTGGTCACAGGCAGCACGTTCCCGCTAGCAAGATGTTAGTCACGTTCACACAACGCCAACCCCGCTGTGTCCGAGCTATCGCGAGACTTAGTCATGATGCATTTAGGGCCCTGTAAAAATTAGTTTAGCTCAGTTGATTTCTTTACAGCTGATTTTGATAATGACCTGGCGCGGCGGCGGAGGAAACAGGAGTTATGACCATCATGTGAGACTTCTGTACTCTGCCTCTGGTGTCTCCAACGTGGCACTCAAACATATTGTGGTCTATCTCATCTAGCAGCAGGAGCACCTCATTTTTCTGTTGAAAAGGACAACAAAGGTTATTCACCATTGCTGAATCAACTATATGGATGTCTTGGAGCGGTTTTAGAAGGCTAGTAGTGCACTTTTATGTTCAGGCAACACGTAAGTCAATGGAAGTAGCTGTACAGTAGTAAACACAGCTGACAGACTCGATAAACCTGATTGAGAGAGACTTTATGGGATCCAAATGTTCCACGTCATAGTTTATAAGTACATATACACTAATAGCACAAAACCCTGTGATTAGACAATATTTCTGAATGAAGGCTGAAATACGTGAAAATCACCTCTTCTGTGGTGTTCAGAGGGTTTGCAGAGTTTATTGGTTAATTATTTCTCAGTGGGATGCAAATCTTACCTGGTGGGGGAGGGTGGGCGTCTGGCTTTGTCTGCGATTCACTGAGGTGTTTAGGGAGCCGATGGGCTTCTGAGCAGGGAGAGGAGGGGGCGTGTCCTCAAAGTTATCAGACACTGAGGAAAGAAAAAAAAAACTCTTTACCACAACGTTCTGCTCCAGAAGTGATGTGTAGAATGAAAGTATTTTAACTCCAGTATATTTTGACGGTTATCACATGAGATTTGCTGTATCAGAGGGACTCGCATGAACCGGCTTTGCTGGGGACCTGATGGTGGTTGGTCTCCGTGTCATACTCCATTGCAGTCTACAGGTTTGACCGTGACGTGATCTGAACAAGGAGACACTTGACTGTAGCTGTGTTTTTACACAATGTAAACAAGGACAACACCGTTTTAGTCGGTCATTTGTGATCCAGCACAGAAGTACTTCATCTATTCGGTGATTGAGACGATTTTTGTGAATTGATTCGTTGTTAAAAGAACAAGTTCAGAGTAAATATCGAAATATTTAAGATACTAAGTTTTAAAGGCCTCTGGAATGTGAGCAAATAAATGTGGCTGAACCCTTTGATTTAAGGCTGAAGGGGACCCAAGTCAGAGAACACACTACATACTTGATCTGACAAGATCTTTGATCTTAATCAAAAAAATGAATATATAATGAAAATGTTACGTAGAGTGCATTGCTACAGACCGCTGTCTTTTGTCTTACACAATATACAAGTAATAAAAATAAACTGCTGCTCACTTGGACTGTCCACATACACATTCTCTGTGACCCTAGCAGTTGAGTTGTGGTTGTTTATATTAAGGTTGGGTTGCAGAGGTTCCTTAAAAGGCTTCACTGGAGGGACTGGTGGCGTGTCCTCTTCATGGATGCTGTTGTCTCTGGTCAATACAGAAGGACGTGATCTCTTATTGAGTAAAATCTCCAGTTCCTCTTTTACAGGTAGTTCCGCAGGTTTCCTCGGGGGCACAGGTCTTGGGGCGGTTGAAGGGATTTGGGGGACGTTTGTGATCGATACGTTTTGATAGTCATTATTTACACTGTGGCTTAACTCAAGTTTAAGAGCGACAGAAGGTTTAGCAGCAACTGAAGGTTTGTTGGTCGCCTTCCTGGGTGCGGGTTGTGGTTTGGCCAGCTCAACCGCGTTTCCATCCTCGGTGCTAGCCTGGGTCTCAAAGGCCTGGATCCTGGCCCGGATATTGCGTTGACTGTGGTTGGTGCTCATTTCGCCACCTGCATCCTCACCTTGTAAGGCCTCGTCTGATTGTTCTCCGCACACTCGCTATCCACACTAAAGACCTCCAATAACTCCTTTAAATACTTATTGGAGGAGACCGCTTCTGGATCCGATTGAATGCTGTCACAATGTTCACTGAGCTTGACCAAAGTCTGAACTTTGACCTCGTTTGTGACCGCCTGCTTTTGGGGTTTCGTACGAGGAAGTGGAACGGGGCGTCGCCTGTGCTCTGAGTCAGGTGAAGAGGGAGTAGTTTCAGCAGTGACAGAGAGAGGAATGTCCCAGTGTACAGTCACAGATCTACTGCAGGTGTGAGTGGAACCTGATTGGTCGGGTTGTCATGAAAGACCAGGCACCAGCCATGTTCAACATCCGCAATATTGGCAAGACCTTGGTCACCAGGACTCAGGGAACCAGTTTGTAACTTTGTTTGCTTTATTGATCAGCTTCAGTGTTGTTTAAATCACAATTTAAAAAGATACCAGCACTTCTACTTTATATTCACCAAAACACCAAAGATATGTATTTATACTGTGTATATTCAGTCAGAAAAGCCAAGACAGTCAACTTCATTTTTATTATTTATTTGATTTCAAAAGAATAGAAGGCAAATCACTGCCAATCTTCCATCTTGCTGATGTGAACATACTTGACTCAGGTGTTGTGAATGCAGGACTTACTGGTTGTGGATTGTTTCATCAGTGTGGTATTAGTACTTTTACTGCAGTGAATTACTTGTCAGTGATTTTCAGTTTGGGAACTCACTTGGCAAACAGTTAATAAACAGTGGTTAGGGTTAGGGGCTCCAGATCCTTGACTGGGTCCAAATTCTTGCTCATGAGCAAGAATTTGGACCCAGTCAAGGATCTGGAGCCAGGGTTAGGAACCACTGTTTGTATCGTAACTGTTTGCCAAGTGAGTCCTGTCCAAACTTAAATCACTGACAAGTAATTCACTGCAGTAAAAGTACCAATAACATACTGATGAAACAATCCACGACGAGTAAATGTCCTGCATTCAAAACCATAGTCAATTTTGCAATCAGCAACATGTAAAAGATGTGGACATGGAGGAGCTACCTTTCAGCACTCTCCTCCAGATTGCCTTCTCAGGCTCTCTTATTACAACGAAAGCAGCTCAACCAGCTCCAACAACCGGTTTTGTTGCTGTTCTCCTGCTTTTTGTTGGTGAAGAACGAGCAGCCCCATCGTTTCTTTTTGGCTTGAGGTCCTTTGAGCAGATCGGCTGTGGCCTCGTCTCTCTAATAATAATAATAATGTATTTTATTTGTAACGCACTTTTCATTTTTTTTTTTTAAATCTCAGAGTGCCACAGAGCCAGTACATAGTAAAAACATGGTAAAAAGCATAGTTAAAACATAAAAAAAACTATAATAAAATAAAAACTCACGGTTGGGGCGGGGAGCGGATCTGCTGTGGCCTCGTCTCGCTCAACTGTTGGGGCGGGGAGCGGATCGGCTGTGGCCTCGTCTCTCTAATAATAATAATAATGTATTTTATTTGTAACGCACTTTTCACTTTTTTTTAAAAATCTCAGAGTGCCACAGAGCCAGTACATAGTATAAACATGGTAAAAAGCATAGTTAAAACATAAAAAAAACTATAATAAAATAAAAACTCACAGTTGGGGCGGGGAGCGGATCGGCTGTGGCCTCGTCTCTCTCAACTTTTGGGGCGGGGAGCAGATCGGCTGTGGCCTCGTCTCTCTAATAATAATAATAATGTATTTTATTTGTAACGCACTTTTCACTTTTTTTTTAAATCTCAGAGTGCCACAGAGCCAGTACATAGTAAAAACATGGTAAAAAGCATAGTTAAAACATTAAAAAAATATATAATAAAATAAAAACTCACGGTTGGGGCGGGGAGCGGATCTGCTGTGGCCTCGTCTCGCTCAACTGTTGGGGCGGGGAGCGGATCGGCTGTGGCCTTGTCTCTCTAATAATAATAATAATAATGTATTTTATTTGTAACGCACTTTTCACTTTTTTTTAAAAATCTCAGAGTGCCACAGAGCCAGTACATAGTAAAAACATGGTAAAAAGCATAGTTAAAACATAAAAAAAACTATAATAAAATAAAAACTCACGGTTGGGGCGGGGAGCGGATCTGCTGTGGCCTCGTCTCGCTCAACTGTTGGGGCGGGGAGCGGATCGGCTGTGGCCTCGTCTCTCTAATAATAATAATAATAATGTATTTTATTTGTAACGCACTTTTCATTTTTTTTTTTTTAAATCTCAGAGTGCCACAGAGCCAGTACATAGTAAAAACATGGTAAAAAGCATAGTTAAAACATAAAAAAAACTATAATAAAATAAAAACTCACGGTTGGGGCGGGGAGCGGATCTGCTGTGGCCTCGTCTCGCTCAACTGTTGGGGCGGGGAGCGGATCGGCTGTGGCCTCGTCTCTCTAATAATAATAATAATGTATTTTATTTGTAACGCACTTTTCACTTTTTTTTAAAAATCTCAGAGTGCCACAGAGCCAGTACATAGTATAAACATGGTAAAAAGCATAGTTAAAACATAAAAAAAACTATAATAAAATAAAAACTCACAGTTGGGGCGGGGAGCGGATCGGCTGTGGCCTCGTCTCTCTCAACTTTTGGGGCGGGGAGCAGATCGGCTGTGGCCTCGTCTCTCTAATAATAATAATAATGTATTTTATTTGTAACGCACTTTTCACTTTTTTTTTAAATCTCAGAGTGCCACAGAGCCAGTACATAGTAAAAACATGGTAAAAAGCATAGTTAAAACATTAAAAAAATATATAATAAAATAAAAACTCACGGTTGGGGCGGGGAGCGGATCTGCTGTGGCCTCGTCTCGCTCAACTGTTGGGGCGGGGAGCGGATCGGCTGTGGCCTCGTCTCGCTCAACTGTTGGGGCGGGGAGCGGATCGGCTGTGGCCTCGTCTCTCTAATAATAATAATAATGTATTTTATTTGTAACGCACTTTTAATTTTTTTTTTTAAATCTCAGAGTGCCACAGAGCCAGTACATAGTAAAAACATGGTAAAAAGCATAGTTAAAACATACAAAAAACTATAATAAAATGAAAACTCACGGTTGGGGCGGGGAGCGGATCGGCTGTGGCCTCGTCTCGCTCAACTGTTGGGGCGGGGAGCGGATCAGCTGTGGCCTCGTCTCTCTAATAATAATAATAATGTATTTTATTTGTAACGCACTTTTCATTTTTTTTTTTAAATCTCAGAGTGCCACAGAGCCAGTACATAGTAAAAACATGGTGAAAAGCATAGTTAAAACATAAAAAAACTATAATAAAATAAAAACTCACGGTTGGGTCGAGCCGCGGTGTGTGCAGCAGAGCGGGCCTCGGCCCGTATCTTGGGTCGAGCCTCGGTGTCGGTAGCAGAGCGGGCCTCGGCCCGTATCTTGGGTCGACCCTCGGTGTCGGAAGCAGAGCGGGCCTCGGCCAGTATCTCTGGTCGACCCTCGGTGTCGGAAGCAGAGCGGGCCTCGGCCAGTATCTCTGGTCGACCCTCGGTGTCGGTAGCAGAGCGGGCCTCGACCTGTATCTCTGGTCGACCCTCGGTGTCGGAAGCAGAGCGGGCCTCGGCCAGTATCTCTTGTTAGTGTCCATGCTGTCTTTAGCAGGCTGTCGAATACTTTGCATGTCTGTAGATGACTGCTTGGTAGAGTTGTCTCTCTGTCAAAGGTTTTTCAGAAGCTAAGTTACCAGCTTGTATATATTTGAATCATGGGGGTACCAGGTGTGCGTGTATGTGATGTCATGGCAACACATGCTGGGATTCCATGAGAGGTGGTGTCATGCAGCAAGGACTACAAACCAATGTTAGTAAAAGACTACAAAACCCAAAGTAATCAGTCATAACAAAGGTTGAAGCTGAACCATTTAAGCTGATGGTTAGTGAGGGAAAGTAAGAGAGAAACAATGACTGAGGTGTACAGAGACAAACAACTTATTTATGTTGGCAAGGACACAGAGAGCTACAATTTCGATTTAATGTCTCAAAGATAGATTATGTTGTTGGTCTAGGGCCGCGAAAAACTTTCAGTTTTGTACTGCATAGGTTATCAATTGAAGACACCAGAGATATTACTGTTATCCATGAGACGCTCAGTTACAATATAGCTTCCCACCACCTGGTGGCGGTAATGCGTCAGTCAGTTGTTTAACAAGCTGCAATAAGCAGAAGAAGACACTCAGCTATCCGCTAGCCTGTAGCGAAAGTTATGGATAAGTTATTAAAAAGACAAAATGAAGACGACAGTGGTGCCATACCCCCCCAAAAGGTCTAAATGTGTGCGCAAGTACAACCCTGACTTTCTTAAGTACGGCTTTGTGAACGGAGGCAGCGAGGCAGAGCCGAGGGCTCAGTGTGTGGAATGTGGGCTAATGCTATCAAACGAAGCACTGAAGCCTTCAAAAATAAAGCGACACCAAGCGAGGAAACATCCAACGCTCGTGGGAAAGCCTGTTGGGCTTCTTATTGTGTATGCAGGTTTCCATACACATGACAATAAATGTCTTTGTGATCATCACATTGTGTCATCTCATTTATTTGACAAGGGTTTTGCCTGTTCAACTCCGCGAGGAGCCCGGCATCCTCGATCCCCTCCCGTTCCTACGGCTTGTTTGCGCAAACACGTCACAAAACATGTACGTGTTTGGTATCCCAGCATGCCCAAAATCCTCATCTTTGCAAAGAAATCATTGATTTTCTTTCATTTTTTATGGTTTCTCCACAAAAGGAGCCCACACACACACTGTGGGAACGCATGATGACGAACAGTTTTGGTCCAAGATGATCGCCTGATTACTAACCATTGAGATCACCTGGTGTTGCAAGAAAACCATTCTGTTTTCATTGGTTGTGTGGAAGGATGAAGCAGGTTTGCTCACACTGGTTTCCAGGTGAAATCCTGAATGGGCTTTGAGGCGTGATGGATGAAATGTCACGACAGCATCATTGCAGTTTTCACTTCAAACATCCAGTTGCTTAAATTTGCCAGTGTCCTCCTTAACCTTTCGTTAAAAGCTGTTTGTGTTCTGTTGCAGTGGGCAAACTGATGGAGCTCCACGGTGAGGGCGGAGCCACCAGCACTGCAAAGCCAACCGGTGATGACACCGGAGCCAAGGTGGAGAGGGCCGATGGCTATGAGCCTCCCATCCAGGAGACAGTCTAAAACACCTTTAATAAAAAATGTAAATGACCAGGCAGGGTATGCTAAATGCAGCCTCTGCTCCAAGGAGATAAAGTACAGCAACAAGGGCTCACGTGCCCTCTCATCACACTGTACACACTGTTCACTGTGATGACCACAGCCAGTGGACGAACAGTCCCACGTTGCTCTCAAGAACCCTGAAGTAATGAGAGGGTTAAGGTGCCTGTACCTTCATTTCAGCAGGTTGCTAATGCAGAGGTGTGTATAGATCACAGCTATTATTTTACTCTTGATAAACTACCTTAGCCAGAGTAGATTATCATTTTCATTTAAATAATTTAACTGGATTGAATGCATATAATACAACAGTGGACGTTAATATGAAGCCGTACAGTAACAGGGTTCAATGAAAACTTGTCACTTTTTTTGTACAGGCAATGGTTCTCGCTACTCTTGCCATCTGTGTTTTTATGACTGAAACTTTTGAAAATGAGACCTCGGTCTCAATGGATTTTGTCTAAATAAAGGTTAATAATGATTGAAAAAAATAAAAAAGCAAACTAGCCAGCTGTTCAAGTAGAGCTGAAATACTGATTCATCACTGAATAATACATTTGTTTTTTGCTGAAAGTAAATGTCCACTTAATTTTCTTCTCGGAGTACACCAGAATGCTATATTTGAAAGCTCATGTTTGAAATAAAATTCTCCCGGGGAGCATGCCACCGCACCCCCGACAGGGTTTCGGGTTCGGGTGCTTGTCACCTTTTTCACCTCTTATGAGTTTGCAGGTATGAATAAAGGAGCCTAAACTGCATAAAATTACTAATTTTGCATTAAGTTTACCTCTAGTTCCCAATATTTGAATCCAGGGGTAACATGTGCTTCTAGTAAGTAAAACATTTTTCTGCAATGAATTGGATAATCTAATGTTGGTGAAGCTAAACTCAACCGGTTGTGTTTTCATTAACTCGAGGTTACAACCATCCTTGGATAAGTTTAAGTTGTGCATTGGTTCTACATGTAGACATTTCTTTATTCATGCATCACAGAAGTTGTCAGTCATCCTGATCTGGTAGCAACATTTTATTCCTTTCAAGGTTCTGACCTTTATTTGAACCTTATTTCATGTAAAAATCCAGGTTATTAAGGTAAAGTAGGAGATATCGTCAAGTAATCGCACTTGAAAAATGTATATTCTAACTGATGGGAGGAAAATAATGAAACCACTAGTTGGTGCAAATGCACAGTTGAAGAATCCAAAACTGCTTATGAATCAACGCTACATTTAGATTACCATCCAGCTTTACATATGTTTGTTATTCTGTGAACACCATTATAAGTTCAGGCATCAAATTAAAAAAAGATCACAATTTGTTGATGAAATACTGCATTCCAGTTCCCGACGGTTGAAGAATGTGTAACAAAGTAGTTCACCACCACATTTGTAATTTTGAGTAGATTCACATCTTATTTTCCAAAGAGAATGATTCACCCTCTAAATATGTATCGCTATTGACACTAATGATAAGTTCAATGAGTAGGACTGAGGATGATAATCGTTTTGCATCTTCATACCTGTGCTGCTCTCAACAAAAGCCCTGGGGAACACGCCCTCTGTGCCGTTGAGCCGGCCGCAGCTCCACTCAGCGTCAACATGGCGGCTGATCAGGATCCGGTCGCCCTGTTGAAACGACAGGTCGCCGTCTGAATTCCCATCATAGTCGTACAGAGCCACCCCCCACTCCACAGCGGGCTGAGATGCCTACAGAGTGAGCAGGACGAGAGGGGAGAGGACATTGTTACACACACACTTACAACATTCAGCTGGAACAAACTTATTTGATCAGATTTTGTTTGTTTTACGGAACACATTGGGTGTGTATGATGTGTCCGTTTACATGAACATGTGTCACCTGAGCAGGTTTGGCCGCTTCAGGGTGCGTACTCGGAGGAGCAACCATGCCTGTGGGAAAAAATGATGAACAAGTTAGTAAAAAGGAAACGCATACCATCCCATCAGGAAACAAAATAGAAAAAGGAGAAATCTGTGGGCACACTTGGGTATTATGAACATATTGATGTGTAACTGACATAATGCAGTGTCTCCTCTGTATTTTTTGTGGGGTTTTACCTGGTGGGGAGTTTACACTCTACACTTTATATAATATATTTAAAGTATGCAATAATTAATTTGTGTAAAACGTGTTACATTTGCATACTCCTGTATTTTTATACAGAGTATAAAATTTTATTTTGCAGACTTTACGGCCAACAAATTACATCCATAAATGTAATATTTATATCAATAAGATTCAGTATTTCTCAACCAGAATGTAACTCAAAAGGCAGATAAAACATCTTAAAGTTCACGATGGGAGGTAAAACTTAAATTTATGTCCCTAATTGTTTTCCAGAAAGGGTTCCTGGAAATAACCATGTCGTCTGCTACTAACTATAGGGAAAACAGAGACAAAGTTATGCCAAAGTTTTTTCATGAAAAGTTGTTTCTTACATAAAGAAACCTACAGACATTATACTTCAACAGCTAACTGAATAAATAAAATAGGATTGGAAAACTTTGTGAGGAGGGATTTCATCTCATGGCTGAGTGTGTTGAGACCTTTTGTAAACAGCTATTTCATGAAATAGAAACAATTCCTGGCATGCCACAGAGGGAGGCGCCACACACTGATGCACAAAGCTGCTCTTTTGTTTCAATAAGAGGATCAAGAAGATAACATACTGCTGTAGTATTAGGGTTCGGTTTGGTGGCCAAATCGGCACATTGTGAAAAGAGTGAATGAATTTAGTCTCGGCCCTTCCAGGTACTCTTACCGGGCAGTGCTATCCTGATGGACTGTGTCTTCTGCTGACTTGGGGCTGGAGGCAGATCTTCAATGACCTCTACAAAGTTAAGAGGGAAGATACCCGTCGAGGCGGCGATCTGTCCCCGAGCCCAGTCCTGTCCAACCAACGCCTTCAGCTGGATCACGTCGCCCTCAGAGAACGACAGCTCACCGCTGTTCTCCCCCTCAAAGTCGAACCTCGCCACGCATCTCGGACCGCTTTAGTGGAGGCCGCAACATTTTCAGATGTCGGGTTAGTTCATCAGGGTGGTTTGTAAAGGCGAGTGCAAAGAGTTTATCAGGTAAAAAAAAACCTTACCTGACTGTTGCAGACGGTGGCCTCGCTTTCTGTTCAGGGAGCGGTTTTGGGGAATTTGACTAGTTGGAGAAATGATAATTCTTTTATTTAGGAAATCCTAAATCATACGAAACATTTAACCAAAGACCGATGCAGTGCAAGAATGGATTTCAATGGTTGAAACTTACAAGTACTTTGACATAATTGGTGGGAAAGAAACCGGAAGATCCCCTACAAGTGCCTCTGTACCACTCGCTGTCCACCTGCTCCACCATGGTCACAACATCTCCTGCTCTCAGACCCAGCTCTCCTGGACCCTCTGTGTGTGCAGAACAAACAGCTGTTCATGGCGTCAAGAACATAATCTGAACACGTTCTGCCAAATGCAAAACAACAAATAATTGTTAAAAATGAGTTTTAGTTATATGCTAGTTTGGATTATCTTCTAACAGCTAGTATCTATACTTTAAAAAAATATGCATCACAATAACAGTTTGAAATAATAATGACATTTTGGGCTATTTGCTTTTTTGAGAATCTCCTTTCTGTGCGTTATGGACCTGGAATTAGGGAGCGATTAGCCTTGGTTATCTTACCTTAGCTTATTTTAGCTAATCTTAGCTTAGTTTGTTTTAGCTTAGCTTAGCCTAGCATTAAGATGGGAAGCAGGGAGAAACAGCTAGCCGTCTCTCCCTCTCTCTTAAGTGCAAACATATCATAAATCTTTCTTTTTAAGTTTCTGTTTGTCTTTGAATAAACACATTCTTCCTACTCCTTAAAAGCGCACAATTTAGTGAATCCGTGTACGTATTTTTTACCATTGGAGAGAGCCAGGCTAGCTGTTGCTGCTACCAGTCGTTATGCTAATCACCTCCTGGGTCTAGCTCCAGAAATGCAGAACTTTTAAAAAGAAAGTTAAAACTAACTATTCTTTCAATATATTTTCTCATGTTAGTGTTCTTGTCTTATCTCAGCCAGTATTTGCAGCGGTTTCACCTGGATTGAAGTCATGTATGGCCTGCACCTTAAGCTCAGGACCAGCTCCACCTGAACCAGCATCCTATGGAGAGAGAGAGGTTAATGTAACAGAGCCCTCTGGGCAAGATAGACTCAAGTGTCAAATAAATGGTTTACTCATAAATATCACCTGTGGCGGGGGGCATGTGTTAGCATGTGTAGTTACCCAATTTACTGTCTGTCTTTACTGTGCAATCTACAGCAAGTAGACTAAAATATATGTTTCCTGTCCATACAAAGTAATTTGCGACAGTATATTGACGTATACCCGAAAGGAGTGACTCACTTTTTGTACCCTTATGATTACCCCGATAAAGTTAAAAAGAAAAATTATATGCAAGGCCTTATAAGTTAATACAGCTCTAGATTTATACAGTATTGCTCTATAATTTGAAATTGTACCATTAATATCGTCAATATGTTGTCTCCATGTTATTTTTAGATCGATAACAACCCCGAGGAATTTTGTCTCAAAACGTCTTTCAATTTTATCGTCACAGATTTTTCCTAAATTAAGTGGTATCTTTCAATAGTTAGTTTCCACCAACTAACAGTCGACAACCTAAAT